>NC_057862.1:634364780-634664780 GCF_019393635.1 Dromiciops gliroides | reverse complement strand
GGAGGTAGCCATTGACCCGCATCCTCTGGCTTCTGGTGCTCTTTCCAACATACAGTTTTTTTTGTTTTTGTTTTTGTTTTTGTTTTTGTTTTTGTTTTGTTTTTTGGTGAGGCAATTGGAGTTAAGTGACTTGCCCAGGGTCACAAAGCTAGTAAGTGTTAAGTGTCTGAGGCCGGATTTGAACTCAGGTCCTTCTGACTCCAGGGCCAGTGCTCTATCCTGTGCTACCTACCTGCCCCTCCAACATACAATGTTGATTTGCTCCTGTTTCCTTTTCTAGCTTTGTATTAGCAGCCTCTAATATACTCCCCTGTCCTACTTGAAAACCATGTTTCTCCATTCCTAGATCTTCCTTCACAACCTCCTCATTCTGCAACATCCAACCATTTCTGTGGCTTTTCAACCTGAAACATCCCTATGTAATTAAGGCCCATCTCTTCTTACTAGTAAGTTTCTTCTGGGACCTTCATTTATGTAAAATGAAGAGAGGGAAAGATCTTTCCTGATTGGGAATGGGAAGCTATCAGTTTCATAATACAGATCAACAGAGCTGCCATAGGGAGCTCTTATCTAGTTATTTATTTATTTTTTTGGTTAGATCCTCTAAGACAGGCTTCAGTTTGTAGGTGCTCATTAGCCATGAAGGGCTCAGGCTGGCCTTCACTCCCCTTCTGCCCTGTTCTTAGCTTCTGGATTTGAGAATCATGTTCCCCTGCCAGATATTTTTGTTCCTCTCTCCCCACCTTTTTAGCTCCCTTATGTGTGTTTTCTTCTATTAGAATGTAAGCTACATGAAGGCAGGGGCTTAGTATAGTATAGTGCCTGACACATGATAAATGTTTATGTCCTTCCTTGTTTTGCTTTGTTATATTAAGTATTTAGATGCTTCCCAAAATCCTTATCACAAAAGTGTATAATTTCAGTTTCCACAAACAGCTATTCCTGTTGCTTTGCTGCTCTATCTCCCTACCCCCATCAGACATTAAAATAAAATGAAATCTGAGTTATGATTGAGAGTTCATTTCACACCCCATTCTTCCTGATGTAGCTCATGTCTGAATCAGGTTAGGAGCCCACATAACTGTCTCTCTTTTTTTCCTGTTTATTTCAGAGGTAACCATTTTGGGCAAGCCTCACTCTCTGTTTAGGTCTACATTTGCATGGCATTTAGAGGAAAATGTTTCAATGTTCAGGAATGCACATTTTCTTCGGCTTTTTGGTTACGCCAGGCTAGTCATTGGACTCATCCCTCAAATAAGTAACCTTACAACAAGGATAGGGGAGACACAGATAATTTGGGGTTTTATGCTCAAAGGAGCTTCACAGATATATGGAAATGAGAATTACAAAGATGTAGAACTAGAGGGGATCTGAGCAATTAGCTAGTCTAAACCCCCTTTTAATACCAAGGAGGAAATTAAGGTGCAGCAAAAGGTATTGACTTGACCAAGATCACACAGTGGAAAAAGTGACAGATTTAAGACATGAACGTAAGTCTTTTGCCTCCAAATCCAATCTTATTTACACTTTACCATATTGCCTCTGAAAAGTTGATGGAAGTATTTGATGTTTAAAAAGCTGACCAAGCCAACAGCGGTGAGCAGGTGCGAACAAGAGGAAGCTTTTTATTTTTCAGACTCAATATTTTTGAAATCCATATAGTGCTCAATAATGAAAACAATTAATAAGGGCCTCAGATTTTTATTGAACTTTCAAAAGATTCCATTTAGTTTGTAGAATTACTCTGGTATGCAGGGTAGGAATTGCCTCAGTTTTGCGAAGGAAGACACTGAGCACCACTGAGGCAAAATAACTTGCTCAGGGCTATACAACTCATAAAGGGCAGAGTCAAGATGAAATTTGTAATGCAATTGAATTACCCAATTTTGCATATCTGCTTAATATAGTTCTGTTGCTCAGAATGGTAGGCTGGGAGTTTTAGCAGAGATGATTAATTAAAAAACTGAAACATTCCACTTGTTAGCAGGTGCCTACTGAGGAAATCTGATGTAGAGCTTTTTCCACCATGGCTTACTGTCTCTGAAAATAGAAGCCATTCATTCATTCATTCAACAACCTTTTATTAAGTTCCTACCATGGATAGAGAATTGTGCACATGGAGCCCATTATAATGGGGAAGTATGACGCATACACACATATACAATGTAATGAATATGCAATAGCTATAGTGCATAATTGATTATAATAAAACCATATGGCAAGAGTGAAAATCTATGTAAAATGAAGAGAGGGAAAGATCTTTCCTGATTGGGAATGGGAAGCTATCAGTTTCATAATACAGATCAACAGAGCTGCCATAGGGAGCTCTTATCTAGTTATTTATTTATTTTTTTGGTTAGATCCTCTAAGACAGGCTTCAGTTTGTAGGTGCTCATTAGCCATGACAACTGTGTGTCCATAAACACACACTCATAGGCTCCAGTATATGCTTAGAAAAGTCTTGAACCAGGAAGTAATTTGCTTGTGTTTTAGTGTTTGTTGTGCCATTCAATTTCTGTATTACCTTGAAAAGTCAGTCCCCCTTTTTTGGGTCTGTTTTACCCTCTATAAAATGAGGGTAGTTAGACTAGAGAATATCTAACAACCCTTCTTTTATCTATCTATCTTATTCATTTATTTACTTATCTACTCATTTATTTATTTATTAGTTCAGTTTATTTTTAATTTTTTAATGTAATGAACATTTTTATTTAAAGTTTTGAGTTCTAAATTTTACCCTTCCTTCCTGCCCTCCCCTTACCCCTCTCTGAGGCAGTAAACAATCAGATATAGGTTATACATGTGCAGTTATGTAAAACATTAGCATATTAGTCATTTTGTATAAGAAAACTTGAATAAATGGAAAAGAAAGAAAGAAAGTGAAAAATATCATGCTTCAGTCTATGTTTCATCAATATCAGTTCTTTCTTTGGAGGTGGATCATATGCTTCATAATTAGTCTTTTGAGATTGTCTTGGATCATTATATTGCTGAGAATAATTAAGTCATTCACAGTTCTTCATTAAGCAATATTGCTGTCACTGTGCATAACATTCTCCTGGTTTTGATAACTTTACTATACATCAGTTCATACAAGTCTTTTTAGACCTTTCTGAAATCATGCTGCTTGTCATTTCTTATAGTACAATAATATTCCATCACCATCTTATACAAGTTTGTTTATCTATTCCCCAATTGATGGACATTCCTTTGATTTCCAATTCTTAGCTACCACAAAAAGAGTTGCTATAAATATTTTTGTACAAATAGGTCTTTTTCTCTCTGGGGAATATGTTTGGGATATAAACCCAACAATGGTATTGCTGGATCAAAGAATATGAATAGTTTTATAGAGCTTTGGGCATAGTTCTAAATTACTCTCCAAAATGGTTGGGTCTGTTCACAACTTTAACAGTGGATTTGCATCCCAGTTTTCCAACATCCCATATTTTCCTTTTTTGTTATATTTACCACTCTGGTAGGTGTGAGGTGATATCTCGGAGTTGTTTAATTTGCATTTCTCAATAGTGATCAATAATGATCTACAGCATTTTTTTCATATGATTATAGATAGCTTTAATTTCATTGTCTGAAAACTTACTGTTCATATCCTTTGACCATTTATCAACTGGGGAATGGCTTATATTTTTTATAAATTTGAATCAGTTCTCTCTATATTTGAGAAATGAGGCCTTTATGAGAGGTACTTGTTTAAGAAAGTCTTTCCCAGTTTTCTGCTTCCCTTGTAATTTTGGTTACATTAATTTTGTTTGTGCAAAAACTTTTAAATTTTATTTAATCAAAATTGTCTGTTTTATATTTTGTATTGCTCTCTTAATCTTCTTTGCTCCTAAATTATTCCTCTGTCCATAAATTTGACTGATAAACTATTCCATACTCTCCCAATTTGCTTATGGTATCACTTTTATGTATAAATCATGTGCCCATTTTGACTTTATTTTGGTATACAGTGTGAGATCTTGATCTATATTTAGTTTCTGCCGTATCATTTTCCATTTTTCCCAGCAGTTTTTTCAAATAATGAGTTTTTGTTCCAAAGGCTTGGATCTTTGGGTTAATCATATACTAGTGTGAGATTTAAAATTGGATACAAGAACATTAAACTCCCCTTTAACCTTTCCCTTAATTATCTCCCAGACCAGTAAGTGGAAGAAGCCTCTGATCTTTAGTTAGGTCTTTTATTGTTTGGGAATTACAAGGTGATGTTTATTAGAGATATAGGAAAGTAGAAGTACAAACAAATAGTCTTAGATCTAAGCTTAGTCTATATTCCATATAGAACTCACCAAAAACCCAAGGCCACCTCTGAGGTTGAGAACCGCGTCAAGCACGTGCAATTACGGAGAACCGGGCCGAGTTGAACCTGAGTCACTGTCTGTGTGCAGAGCAAACCACTGGGCCAGGAAAGCAGAAAAGGACATCACTTCCATTCTCTCCTTGCCTTTTAAGCTCACACCCCGGAAGTGGAGTGCTTAGCAGACGCACTGGTCGTTCGTCACAGTTTCCTCCCTGAAAGGGTCTGTTAAAAAACTTTCACTTTTTTCCACACTAGATTACTACGACATAATTTCTACCTATTCTATTCCACTGATACACCTCTTTATTTCTTAGCTAGTGCCAGATTATTTTGATAATTGCCACTTTATAATACATTTTGACATCTGGTACTGCTATATCACCTTCTTTGCATTTTTTTCATTGGATCCCTTGATATCCCTGAGCTATTGTTCTTCCAGATGAAATTTGTTATGGTTTTTCTAGATTTATAATAATTAAAAAAAAATTATTTATTTATTTTTGTAGGGCAATGAGGTTCACACAGCAAGTAAGTGTCAGTGTCTGAGGCTAGATTTGAACTCAGGTCCTCCTGAATCCAGGGCTGGTGCTTTATCTACTGTGCTACCTATCTGCCCTATAAAATATTTTTGATAGTTTGATTGGAATAGCACTAAATAAATAAATTAACTTAGGTAGGATTGTCATTTTTATTAGATTGGCTCAGCCTACCCATGAACAGTTAATATTTTTCGAATTGTTTAGATCTGACTTTATTTGTGTGAAAAGTGTTTTATGGTTGTGTTCATAGAGTTCCTGGGTTTATTCTGACAGGTAGATTCCCAAGTATTTTATATTATCTACAGTTATTTTAAATGGATTTTTTCTTTCTATCTATTGTTGCTGGACTTTTCTGATAATATATAAATGCTGAGGATTTATGTGGGCTTATTTTGTGTCCTGCAACTTTGCTAAAGTTATTAATAATTTCAAGTAGTTTTTAGTTGATTCTCTAGGATTTTCTAAGTATAACATCATGACATCTGCAAAGAGTGAGTTTTGTTTCCTCATTACATATTCTAATTCCTTTAATTTCTTTTTTCTCATTGCTGTAGCTAACATTTCTAGTACAAAATTAAGTAATAGAAGTGATAATAGACATCCCTGCTTCACCCCTGATTGTATTGGGGAGGTTTCTGACTTATCTCCATTATAGATAATGCTAGATAATGGTTTTAGATAAATATTATTTATCATTTTAAGGTAAGTTCCATTTATTCCTATGCTCTCTAGTGTCTTTAATAAGAATGAGTGCTTTATTTTCTTAAAGGCTTTTTCTGAATCTTTTGAGATGATCATATAATTTTTGTTGGTTTTGTTACTTATTAATTATGCTGATAGTTTTTCTAATATTGAACCAGCCTTGCATTCCTGTTATAAATCCCACCTGGTCAGAGTGTATGATCTTTGTCATCTATTGTAGTAATCTCTTTGCTAGTATTTTATTTAAAATTTTTGTAACAACATTTATTAGGGAGATTGGTCTATAATTTTCTTTTTCTCCTTTGGCTCTTCCTGGTTTGGGTATTTGCACTATATTTGTCTCATAAAAGGAATTTGGTAGGACTCCATTAATCTTTTCAAATAATTTGTACAGTAATTGGATCAATTGTTCATTACATGTTTGGTAGAATTCTCTTGTGAATCCATGTGGTCCTGGGGATTTTTTGTTAGGAAGATCATTAATAGTTTGTTCAATTTCTTTTTCTAAGATTCAGTTAATTAAGTATTTTATTTCTTCTTCTATTAATCTGTATAATTTATATTTTTATAGATATCCATTCATTTCATTTAGATTGTGAAATTTGTTGGCATATAATTGGGAAAAATATTTCCTAATAAATGTATTCTTTGGTGGTGAGTTCACCCCTTTCTTTTTGATGCTGGTAATTTGGTTTTCTTCTTTCCTTTTTTTGATCAAACTAACCAATGTTTTATCTATTTTATTGTTTTTCTTCATAAAACCAGTTTCTAATTTTATTTATTAATTGAATGTTTTTCTTACTTTCAATTTTATTAAGCTCTCCTTTGATTTTCAGGATTTACAATTTGCTGTTTAATGGGGGGGTTTAAATTTGTTCATTTTCTAGTTTTTTTAGTTGCATGTTCAATTTATCGAGCTGCTTTTTCTCTATTTTATTTATGAAGCATTTAGGGATATACATTTTCCCCTAGGTACTACTTTGGCTGCATCCTATAAATTTTAATATGATGTCTCATCATTGTCATTTTCTCTAATGAAATCATTGATTGTTTCTATGATTTGTTCTTCGACTCACTTGTTTTTTTTTTAGGATCAGATTATTTAATTTTCCATTAATTTTTATTCTCTTTCAATTGTCCACTAACAACCCTTTTTACTCCAAATTTCTATGTTGTAAAGACCCTTACTAATTAACATTATATAATTTATGTAGAAAAATTTCACAGAGAAATGAAATCAATTTCAACTATAGGTTCATGGATGATCCTTTAAAGATTAGGTCTCTATATAGCTCTTTAAAATGCATATATCCTACCAAATGGCAGCTTAGTTGAGGATGTTTAGAAATTAATCATGCCTTTACTTTAAATCATGGTATTACTATGTAAGATGGGTAGGAATAATGATCATATCTACCTCCAAGGGTTATTGTGAGGATAAAATGAAACAATATTTGTAAATTTTACAAACTTTAAAGTACAACATTAATACAAATATCATCATCAATTTATATTCTATTTCTCATTCATCTGAGTGGTGGTGATAGCTATACAATTTTAGAATGTTAAAATTGTTAGAAATAGGGGCAGCTAGGTGGCGCAGTGGATAGAGCACTGGCCCTGGAGTTAGGAGTACCTGAGTTCAAATCCGGCCTCAGACACTTAACACTTACTAGCTGTGTGACCCTGGGCAAGTCACTTAACCCCAATTGCCTCACTTAAAAAAAAATTGTTACAGATGGAAGAGAATTTACAACATTGACTATCAGAGTTAAATGGGGCCTTAGATTATAGAAGCCTAGTCAGTAAGTCAACATGCATGAAATATATACAATTGGAAAGGTAAAGCAAATTAATGCTAATTAAGGAAGAAGGGATGGGGAAAGAATTCGGAAAGACTTTAATATGAAAAAAGACACTGCAAGAAAAGTAGGTGATATCTGCAAGTAGGATAATAATGGGTTTAATCCAATAGTATATAAGCATTTATATAGTACTTACTATAGGCTGGGTACTGTGTTAATGCTTTTTACAAATGTTATATCATTTGATCCTCACAACAATTCTGTGAGGTAGGTGCTATTGTCCTTATTTTACAAAGAGGAAACTGAGACAAGCAGAAGTTGTGACCAACTTGAGGTCACACACAGCCAGTAGGTGCCTGAGACTATATTCCATATCAAGTCTTTCTGACCCTAGAATCAGTATTCTTTCCACTGTGCTACCAGCTTCCTCAATCTTATAATGACAATAGCTTTTTTTTTTTTGGCGGGACAATGAGGGTTAAGTGACTTGCCCAGGGTCACACAGCTAGTAAGTGTCAAGTGTCTGAGTCCAGATTTGAACTTGGGTCCTCCTGAATCCAGGGCCAGTGCTTTATCCACTGTGCTACCTAGCTGCCCCTAGAGCTATTATTTTCTTTAGCACTTTAGAGTATAGGAAACAGTTTAACATGTTTGAGCCTCAAACAATCCTGCTGGGTAAGCAGATGAACTTTTATTTTTAATTGTTGTTCAGTTGTGTCTGATTATTTATGACCCCATTTGGGGTTTTCTTGGCAGACATACTGCAGTGGTTTGCCATATTTTTTTTCTCCAGCTCATTTTGCAAATAAAGAAAAGTAGGCAAACATGGTAAAGAGACTTGCCCAGGTTCACACATTTAATAAGTGTCTGAGGCTGGATTTGAACTCATGAAGATGAGTCTTCCTGATCGTAGGCCCAACACTCTATCAGCTACACTACCTAACTGCCCTTGCTCCCTCCCCCACTTTTTAAAAAATAGATACTAATTTAATTGTACAGATACTAAAACTGAGTTCCAAAGATTTTGGAATATATTTTCTTTATAGACATAGGGGAAAAAGGAGTTCCCTGGCATGAGAGTCAGGAGGCATAGGTTCTAGTTATGACCTTGGCACTTTAATTCTCTTTGTGACTTTAGGCAAGTCAATTCTCCCATCTGGCCCTCAGTTTCCTCCTTGGTAAAATGAGAGGGCTTGACTCTATGATATTTCATATTCCTTTTAGCTCATATTCAATTATTTTCTAATGTAATTGGAGATGATCATAGGCAATAGGGAAGATAAATGGTCTTCAGTTCAAATCAAATTTAGCTCTGTCTACCTCAGTGAAACTTTCCCACATATTTGCATCATGTCTTAAAGAACTCACAAAATAGACTTCTTTAATGCGCTATGGTTGGATGCTGGAGGAGATGAGGCGCCAAGAGATGGATGGAGTAATCATTAGGATGTGGGTCTCTAACCTGAGATGCGATCATTGATTCAATTCTAGGAATCCAAATTGTTTTCTGTTTTTAAAGCCCTTACCTTTCACTTTGGGGGATGAAGCATCAGAGCCATGGATCCACAAATCTCAAAGTTGGGAGAACCCCAAAGACTCAAAATTGAATGTTTGTAATATACCATATCTCATTCTGCCAAGGAATCAATTTTTGATGCAATCCTTCGAGTAGGGAAAATGCTAAATAAAGCAATCCATGATTAAAAGCCCATGTAAGATGTCAATTTTAGAGTGGGCTATAAATATAAGTGAAGTGAACTCAATGCTTATCAACCCTTAGAGACATAGTGCTCTCCCGGGCCTGCTGGACGGGAATAGTCTATACACATGATGAGTTGGCTATATACCTTAATCAGTAACCTATGTCATTTTTGACCCCTTGGTAGACTTTCAGTGGTGAGCAGACTGGTCACTATAACTATCATCTCTCCATTCTGGACAGTAAAATGGAGGTAGGAGAATCAGAAATGGCTGAAATGACTCCAGCCCCCTTCAGAGTTCTAGAAGAGGGGCATTTAGGTGGCACAGGGGATAGAGTGCCAGCCCAAGAGTCAGGAGGAACTGAGTTCAAATCCTGTCTCAGACACTTGATACTTACCAGCTGTACGACATTGGGCAAGTCACTTAACCCTCATTGTCCCATAAAATTAAAAAAAAAAAAAGAATGCCTGAAAGGGGGCAGCTAGGTGGCACAGTGGATAAAGCACCGGCCCTGGATTCAGGAGGACCTGAGTTCAAATCTGGCCTAAGACACTTGACATTTACTAGTTGTGTGACCCTGGGCAAGTCACTTAACCTTCATTGCCCCCCCAGCCCCCAAATAATGCCTGAAAGTCCTCTCTTTCCAATAAGAACATTAGAACAGGAAGGAGTTATTTCAGGGCAGTTAGGTGGTGCAGTGGATAGAGCACTGGCCCTGGACTCAGGAGGACCTGAGTTCAAATCCAGCCTCAGACACTTGACACTTACTAGCCATGTGACCCTGGGCAAGTCATTTAACACCAAATGCCTCATCAAAAAAAAAAAGTTCTGGAAGAATGATCCCAATTTATAAAACATAGCACACAGACAGAAGAGTTCACAGAATAGAGATTACCATCATATGGATGTTATAGCTGACAGGGCCCTTAGAACATAGAACACAGACTGTTAGAACTTGAAGTAACCTTAGGACATAGAATGTTGGAACTACAAGGAATTTTAGAATTATCAGAGAGAAATGGGAAGAGAACCGATGTTTGTATCAAAAGACCTAGATTCAAATTGTTGTTCTGATATTTACCAGCTGCGTGGCCAGGGCAGAATTTACTTTATTTCCTTGAGTATCAGGTGGTTTATACTTAATATCAAGAGAATTGATATTTGTGTCACTTACTCTATAGGGGTATTGTGGAGAAGGTGCACTGCACTATTTGAAACACTCTATAAACATAAGCTATAATTACTTTTTTAATTTAATTTTTTTGGTGAGGCAATTGGGATTAAGTGACTTGCCCAGGGTCACACAGCTACTAAGTGTTAAGTGTCTGAGGCCAGATTTGAACTCAGGCCCTCTTGAATCCAGGGCCAGTGCTCTATCCACTGCGCCACCTCACTGCCACTATGATTACTTTTAAAACTATAAGGGACCTGAAAGGTTACTAGGCAGGCCTACTGCCTCATTTTTCAGCTGAGGAAACTGAGGCCCAGATACAATAAGCAAAAGGTCCTAGATCTAGTTCATAGGATAATTCATTTAGAGCTAGAGGGACCTGAAAGGTTGTTTAATTTAACCACTTAATTGAACAGATTAGGTAACTGAGTCCTATAGTGTCCTATGATGACTTACTCACGGTCATGTAAGTATTTAGTGGCAAAGTTAGAATTTAAACTGAGAGGCTCTGATTCTAGAGCCGGCTTTCATTATACTGCAGGAAGCTACACTTGTGCTTCCTGATGGGACAAGTTAAAAAGGTATTTGGTCAACCCTTTTTGTTTGCAGAGCATTATACTAAGAACTGGGGAAAGCACAAAATTTGAATGTTGCACAGTTACTGCCCACAGGGAGCTTACAGTCTAACAAGGGGTATAACTAACACACATAGATAACTATAATCACAAAAACACATGATGAGTTCATTATAAAGATTCGAAGTGTGAAATCCAAAGATGTACTGTTATCTTACAAAGGCTTGTGTGACAGGCTTGTATTATATGAGTTTCAATTGTAATCAAATTATTATTATTATTTTGAAATTATTATTATTTTTTAAGTATAGTCCTAAGTTCCAGTTCTCTAAGTTCCTCCTCCTCCTCCTCCTCCCTTCCTTCCTTTCTCCCTTCTTCTCTTTCCCTTCCTTCTTTCCTTCCTTTTTTCCTCGCTCTCTTCCTCCCTCTATTCCTCCCTCCCTCTCTTTCTCCCTCCCTTCTTCCCTCCCTCTCTTCCTCTCTCCCTCTTTCTTCCCTCCCTTCCTTCCTCCCTTCTTCCCTCTCTACCTCCCTGCCTTCCTTTCTTCATTTTCCCCCTTCTCGCCCTCTCCTCTATGTCTCTCTATATCTCTTTTTTTTTCTCTCTGATGCACCAAGCAGAACTGAGTGACTCATTTATCCATGTATTAAATTTAGATATACTAGTTTGGAGGAATCATAGAAGCTATAAAGTTCCCTTTCCTTATTTAATAGAGTAAGAAAATTGAGTCCTATAAAAGAGAAATGACTTGCTTAAAGCCACACAGTTCATAAATAATGGAGCAGGGATTCTGAAACCAGGTCTTTCTACACCAAAACCCAAAGTTCTTTGCACCACTTTGTTGTTTGTCCTTTATTCTTGAAGAGGACCATGATATCCGGAGGTGATTTCATGACTTGCAGTGAATTTGATTTAAGTGAGGGAGGGTTGTGCAAAGTCACCAGCCTCTCTTTCCTCCAAAGTCACCTGGGTCTAGTGCCAAGATATACATCAGGATGACTGGAAATGGCCCCGGATGTTTCAGGTAGTTGAGGTTAAGTGACTTGTCCAGGGTCACACAGCTACTAAGTGTCAAATGTCTGAGGTCAGATTTAAACTCAGGTCTTCCTGATTCCAGAGCCAGGGCTCTATCCACTGCACCACCTAGTTGCCCTTCATTGCACCACCTTAAGTCTTTATTCCATGTAGTGAAATTCAATTCACCAAAATTTTATTAAGTTAGATGCATTAAGATGGTGCAGTGTATAGAAAGCTGGATCTGTTTTCAGGAAAAATAGATTAAATCTTGCCTCAGGTACTTACTAGCTATGTGACTTATCTTCTGCCTGACTCAGTTTCTTCATTTGGACAAAGATGCTAGTAATAGTACTTACCTCCCAGAGTTGCTGTGAAGATAAAACGAGATAATATTTATATAAAGCTTAACAAACCTTAAAGTTCTACATAAACACTAGTGATTTTGTACCTATTATTATTACATGTAGACACTCTTGGAGGTATCTTAATGACTGGATCATGTCACTGTGATGTGACCCCCCTTTTCTTTTTCTGGAGTCCATCTCTCTCCCAATTGGGATTCGCTTCTCTCTTGTTATTTGCAGGGATGCTCAGAAAGGTCTTGGAGTTTTGTTTGCCCTCTGCATTTGACAGGGGGTGGCTCTGATCTTTATTGGATAGGAATGGGAACAATACATTAGCCAAATGGAATGTGACATGTTGGGTTGGATTACCTGGGTACTAAGCAGGGAGCTTTGGAGGATTAAATTGCAGTTGTGAGCTTAAAAAAATAGGAAAGTAAAGCAGCTATTGGCTAGGTCTGGTAGAAATGAAAATGGTTTTCAGTTCAGAGTAATGGAACTCATTTGTAGAAAATGGCCCCGGCATTCCAGGTCCATCTGAATGAAATGGAGCTGAAGTCAATGTTCCCTAATATTCAAGGAAAGGAAAGGACCTTGAGAAGCCAAGTAGGCCATTTTTCCGGTTTTATACTGTATGACATAGTAGAAAGGATCACTATTTTTAGTATGTAGTATTTATTTAACAGTATTTATTTATTTATTGCCACTACTTAATCATGGTATGATCTTGGGTGAATAATTTACTTTTTATGGATCCTTGCTTCAATAACTGTTAAATGACTGTTAGACCAGATCATCTATGAAGTCTAGAATGTATAGATAGGGTTGGCTTCTCAGCTCCCCAGTCATTTCAGGACAATTGGAATCTTTACTGTTTCTGACGACTTTAAAAAGGTACTGGAAACACTTCATGGCTGTGTGACCTTGGAGATGTCACTTCTCTGAGCTTCAACATCCTCATATCTAAAATAAGGATCCTTTTCTTGATATGTAAAGAAACAGAAGGCATAAGGACGTTTGTACTTGCTGTTCAGTTATTTCAAATGTGACCTCATTTGGGGTTTTCTTGTCAAAGATATTGAAGCGGTTTGCTATTTCCTTCTCTAACTCATTTCACAGATGAGGAAACTGAGGCAGACATAGTTAAGTGACTTTTCCAAGGTCAAACAGCTAGTAAGTATCTGAGGCCAGGTATGAATTCAGGTCTTCCTGATACCAGGCCTAACACTCTGTTTACTGTGCCGTCTAGCCCAAACTAAGAAGTTTACATTATAATATCTGGGTATCAAAAAAGATAGTGCCATTGGAGGATACTACAAGCCAGATATCTAGACAAAAGAAGGAAATCGATGAAGACTTAAGGGGCAGATCATAATAATAGCTATTAGATAACTTTTATATGGTGCTTACTATGGACCAGACACTATGCTAAAACACTTAACAATTATTATTTTATTTGATCCTCACAACATCCCTGGGAGGTAGGTGCTCTAATTTTCTCCATTTTACAGAGGAGGAAACAGTCCAAAAAGAGGTTAAGTGACTTGCTCAGGGTCATACAGCTAGGGAGTGTCTAAGGTGAAATTTGAACTTAGGTCTTCCTGACCCTATGGCCAGTGTAGCATCTACGGTGCCATCTAGTTGCCTAAGACTTTTTGAGAAGCATGATATAGTAATGATGGGGAGAGGGACTTCAGTTATTCAGACGTCTGCTGAAACTCTACCACAAACAGAGTAGCTACCACTTTCCTGATTATCTCAAAATTTCATCCTTTGAAAAGTACAGAAATCAATGAGGGAAAAATTCTATTCTGAACCTGACTGTCATCAGGAATAGAAGAACTCATTTCTGGGAGAGAAATGATGGGAACCTTGGGGAGAAGTAGCTACTTGATCTTAGACCAGGTGCTGGAAAAGAAGGGGAAAGACAAGAAAGGTCTGACACGTGTCTTAATTCTGGGGAGAGAATATTTCAACAGATTCAAAAAAATATGGAGGATACACTCTGGCCACATTCTTCCATTCTGCTGTGATTTACTAGCTGCCTCTCACTGGCATTCTAGATGCTTCTTTGGGCTCTATACTTTTAATTGGTGAGATTTGGTATATTAAGCTTGATCCTAGAGTCACTACACTACATTCTATACATCTTTGTGCCATGTGATTCTGCCCATCTGCTTCTCTTACTCCTTTCTTCCTTTCATTCTAGGTACAGGATTCAAATCAATACTTATCAGTTCTGGAGGGAAAAAAAAAAAACAATTAACTTATCCCTCCATGTCAAATTAATATCCTTGTGGTTTCCTAGACCAAAACATTCATCCTTGGCCATCACTCTCCCATATGTGTTGTTTTCAGTTGTTACAATACATTAGAATTCAATTCCCCTTGCAGTTATGGATGTTTTTGCTTTTTATATTTGTATCTCCAGACATGATGGTACTTGATACATGGTAAGTGCTCAATAAATATTTTTGTCATTCTTCTGTTCATTCCTTTATTCACTACTAAATTTGTTTATTTGTTCATCCATTTCATGGATTAAAATTCTAGAGGGGAAGTCAACTCTCAAGAAAGAAATTCTGAAGATGCAAAGAGTGAAAAAAAAACAACAAAACTTTTAAAGTGGTAGTGTGGTGGGGATTGTATAAGTTGTCTAAGAAGGTTGATATGTATCCAGAATGAACTCTAGCAAACTTTTTTCTTTTTATTCTTTTTAAGAAATGTAGAGAGAAGAAGACAATGAGTATAAATACATTGCATTGGAGGTCACATGACCAAGAGGATGAAGGACTAGACATTTTCTCTGATCCTCCAAAAGTCTCAAAATTCCCCCCAAATAAGGATTATGCCCAAGAGGTAAGGTAATTACAGCTGTTTTCACTAGCCAAGATATCAAGAAATCTAAAGACGTAACAGCCAAATTAATTAATTCTATAGAAGGTTAATACCTAATGCTTTCCCTCAATGTACCTTCTCCAATCAGTTCCCAAACTCTGTCAAGGCAACACAACTTGACCCAGGATCTTATGTTCTGGAATCTATTCAACAATATATTTACTGCTGTTGTAGTCTTTCCTAGAATACCCTAACCCTGCCTTCACCTTACCACACTTTAGCAATAAGAATTAGAATGAAACTCTGCCCAATATTCTTTCTTTTTCTACTTAAACTCTGCAGAGAAGGTAAAGGTATAAGAAAATTATGTGCTTTGCCAGAAGTACTAGCATACTGTGATACAACTGGAGAGGGGAAAATATCTAATTTTCTTTTCTCTTTTTTTTAAAGGAAAGAATAGAGTCTGGAAACCATAGGAATTTGATACCTGGTAACATTCTAGAACATATTATTAAAGGGATGGTTAGTGAATAGAGAGAGTAGGAAGCAGTGATTACAAAGAACCATTCTCATTTAGACAAATAAAGAACAGAAAGATGTGGAGCGGGGGAACTGTACATATGTGAGGCTGTACCAGACTTGAAGGAAAGAGGATTGGCATTGGAGCGAATTTTGTTTCCTTGGAAGTTTCTTTGTGTAGGAACTGAGTCCAGTGAGAAGTGAATTTCACAGTGTGTGTGAAGAGGTTGAAACAATTTTGAGGTCTAGCTTCATGGTGACCCACCATCAAAAGTCAGGTTTTCAGAAAGTAAACAATGGGAGAATATAAAGAAAAAATATTGAAATTACTAAGAATATAAGGAGGATAAAAACTCAGTTAAGAACTTTAAAGAAAATCAACAGGGAATATATTAAAACTGATGAGAAAATGGACACCAGGACATCCAAATGAGTCCAAACATCCCTGAATAAATATTTTAAGACAAAAGAAGTGGAACTAATACTTGATGAAAACAAAGGTTTAGGTTATTATCAGTCTTTAGGTTAGTATAAGTCTAGATTATTCCCAAATGATTCCAGAGAGAAACGGGTCATGAGAGTAGGATTTATGACCTGTGCAATAGAAATAAATGGTGAATAGGAAAACTTGAATTCACAGTGATGAATCTTTCCACAGAAGTCAAAAAAGGAAATAAGTGATTGGAGTTACAAATATACTAAAGTGAAGGATAATCCAGAAGAAGAGAAGTAAAATGTAACATTGTAAAAACTGGAACCCAAAACTATATGTAAAATGTTTATTTTAAAAAAATAATTATCTTGTAAGAATTGTGTCAAAAGTAATAAAGCTCAGAGTATGTTGAGGCCTTTTAAAAAACATCCAAGGACAATTAAATAAAAATTCTGTATTGTGAAAAGATTAGAGAAGGGATAAGATTTTTGTTTGGGTAAATGGGAAGATTATAAAAGCTCCCTTAGAAAATTCAGAACTGCTAAAAGTCAATTTTGCTTCTGTAGCCTCTTCAAAGAAGAATGATAAGAAAAGATAGAATGAAAAAGACTATCAAGCATATGATACCCATGATAAATGAGGAGTCTCTCAGAGGGTACCTAACTGATTTTGAGTTCTTCAAATGTATTTGTTCTAGTAAATTACATCCTAAGGTAGTAAAAGAATGGATAGATATTATTGCTTAACTACTGTCAGTTGACTCTGAAAGATGATAAAGAATGATTAAGGTATAAATGGAGAGGGCAAAATATATTTTTAAAGGAGAGAGTGGAGTTTGGATACTATAGGATTTTGATACCTGACAACATTCTAGAATATATATATATATATATACATATATATATATATATATATATATATGGCAATTGGGGTTAAGTGACTTGCCCAGGGTCACACAGCTAGTAACTGTCAAGTGTCTGAGGTCAGATTTGAACTAAGGTCCTCCTGAATCCTGGGCCAGTGGTCTATTCACTGCACCACCTAGCTGCCCCCTCTAGAATAAATTATTAAAGGGATGCTTAGTGAATGGAAAGAGAAGGAAACAGTGATTACAAAGAACCACCATGGCTTTATCTAGAATAGGTTATAGCAGATTAACCTTATTTCCTTTTGGACAATTTTATTAACTGATACCTCGGAGGGATACTGTAGATTTAGTTTACATAGATTTTAGTGAAACATTTGATTAAGGTATCGCACGCTAATATTGTGGAAAATATGGAGAGATATAGATCAATTGAAATTGACTTGGAATTGGTTGTATGTTTAGACTAAAAGGGTAGGTTATTAATGGTTCAATGATAGCTTGGTATAAAATCTCCAATCAAGTATTTCAGGGATCTGTGCTTAACCCTATGGTGTTCAACATTTTTATATATGCCTTGGACAATGGTAGGTGGAATACTTGCTAAATTTGCAGATGACAAAACTGGGAGGACTAACTAACATACTGGATAACAAAGTCAGGATCTGACGTGGAACACTGATATTAATATAGTGAAGAGAATTTCAATAGGAATAAATACTTATAAATGGGTTAAAATAATTGATAAATATGAAGTGAGAGAGGAAGGCATGGACAGACTACAATTTATCTGAGAAAGATTTGGGTGTTTTTAATATACTACAAGTCAAATATTTGAGACAATAGTAATGATCTGATAGTCACAAAAGTTAATTTATTATTGGGCTTCACTAAGACAAGAAGAGCTATGATGAAAAAGGAATTGATAGTCCAATTGTATTCTGGCCTTATCAGGCCACATCTGCAGGTTGGACATTGGAGGAAGGATATTGATGAGCTGGGGCATATTATGAGGAAGGGAACCAGAATGGTAAACAAGAGAACATACTCTATAAAGATTGGTAGAAGGAACTGGAAATGATTATACTGGAGAAGAGAAGATTTTTAAGGGGTATGGTTGAAGAAGAGTTATAAGAGATATGCTGAAATATTTGAAGGTTTGACATTTGGAAGAGTTTTATGCTTATAATCTTTGTCAAATTTATACATTGAAATCACTCACTATTATAGTTTGCTGTCTATATCTCTCTCCCATTAGATTGAATTTCTCTTTAAGTATCTGCATTCTATGTTTGGAGCATATACACATACACATATGTATACACATACACATACATATATACATACACATGTATACACATACACATACAGTATTGATATTGATTTATTATCTATGGTGCTTTCAATTTCCCTGTTTATCTCTTTATTATATCTATATTTAATATAATCTTACCTGAAATCATAACTGTGATCCATGATTTTGGGTTTACCAGAAATGTAATAAAATTGACTTTCCAGGTCTATCATTTTAAGTTCACGTGAATCTTTTTGTTTCAGATGTGTCTCTTGTGAACAACATTGCTGGTTTCTGCTTTCCAAACCACTCTGATATAATTTTCCATTTTATGGGTGAGTTTACCCTCATTGATAATTATTCTGGCTAATTTTTTATCTCCCTTTATCTTGTCATATTTTATTTTTCCCTCTCTTTGCACTGGTCTTCCTCTCTACAAAGAAAAAGATGGTGAAATAGGAGTTCGCCTAATACTTGTGATCCATAAATGAAGCAGTATATTTGTGTTTTATTGCTCCCCTAATTTTCTCTTTCCCCTCGCCCTTTAACAGATTTTTGTTATTTTTTTCATTTCCTTTTAATTCCTTCTTAACATCACACCCCCCTCCATGTTTGAGTTTATTTTACTTCGGACTCTTCTATTACCTATCCTGTCCTTCCTGCAAAACATTCTCCCCTCTTTTATCCTCACATATGTCATTGTTGAGTTTAAAGTTTTTATATAACACACTCTGTATGTATGTTTAATCTTCTTTTATCTGGTTCAGACAAAAGGTTTATAGTATGCTTGCTTACCCCACCTTTCCTTCCATCTTTCAGTACTCTTAATGTCATATAGCCCTATTATGTGAGATAGTGAGTTCCTTCTCATTTATCCTCTTATCCTTTCTAGTATATGCCCTTCATTTGCATTGATTTTTTCTCCAAATTCCAAAAACACAGAAAATATCCTCAAGCACTCTTCTTTATTTAACTTCCTCTATGATTCTTGAAGACTCTGAGAAGACACTTATTTTTACTCACTTAATAGCATATAAATATATCATCTTTATAACAACCTGTCCAAATGATCCAATGTGTACATACCTATTTATATGTACTTGGACCTCTGTGCTTCCATTTCAAATTGTCTACCCTGTAGAATTTTGCTATTTTGCTCAGTTTTGTAGGATAGGTTATTCTTGGATAAAAATCTTTTATCTTTTGGAAAACTGTATTCCTAGTTTTCCTCTCATTGTTTGTTATAGTTAATAAATCTTCTTTGATTCTGACTGTAGTATCTTGATATATGAGGTATGTAAACTCCACCCCCCCCCACCCCTTTCTGGCATTATACTTTATTCGATCTGGAAGTCTTGGTTTTCTTTCATTCCTGGGACTTTTTATTTTAGGGTTTCTTTCAAAGTGTGACTAGGGGATTCTTTCTATTTTCACATTGTCCTCTGATTCCAAGAGATGTTGGCAGTTTTTATTTATGACTTTTTTGGTATATTGTATCCAAGCTTTTTTGCTCTTAACTTTTTCATCATTATTTTCAGGTTGTCTCATGCTTCTTAGATTATCTTTTTGACCTGTTTTCCAGATCAGCTGTTTTTTATATTATACTTAGGGTTTTTTTGTTCCTAACCCCCAAATCTTTTTATTTTTGGAAACATTTCTTATCATGACATAGAGCTATTGTTTCCTATTTGGCCCTTTAAAATTTTCAGGACATTCATTTCTTGGGTAATTGTTATAGCTATAATCCTGACTGGGAATCAAGACACATGGACTCTCATCCCAGTTCTGCCCCTATGACCTTGTACTGTATGACCTTGTACCACTTAGTCTCTCTTGACCCTAGTTTTTTTTTTTATTTTTCTCCTATAACAAGAGATATTTGACTATATGATCTTTAGTGAAAAATGATCAGAACACTCGCCTTTCTTATTCTTATTCTTCCCTCTCTGACCAAAATCCCACATCCCCAAATCTGGAATACCTTGCTCCCTTATCTTATATGTATCTCTTGCCTAACTTTTTATTCCCACATCAAACCTGCCACATATAGAAAGGAGGAAATGTTTGACTTAGAACAGCCCTGTGATGGTGAGAGTATAGGTATTGTTCCCAATGTACAGCTGAGGGAACATAGGTCTGGAAAAATTCTATAGGCTTTAGAAATAGCACAGAGATCTTTTAGTCCAAACCTTTCATTTTACCGACAAGGAAACTCAAATCAAGGAAGGGAAGGCAGCCTGACGAAAGTTACACAGAAAGTAAGGATTTAAATTCAGGCAGTATGACTGCAAGCTTACTGCCCCCCCCCCCCCAAAGATGATACAATCATGGTGACTGCTAGTCAGAGGCAGAGCTAGATTGTGGGTTGTTTTTGTTTTTGTTTTTTTTTTTTTTAGTGAGGCAATTGGGGTTAAGTGACTTGCCCAGGGTCACAGCTAGTAAGTGTTAAGTGTCTGAGGCCGGATTTGAACTCAGGTACTCCTGACTCCAGGGCCAGTGCTCTATCCACTGCGCCACCTAGCTGCCCCCAGAGCTAGATTGTTAACTTAGGGTCTTTTGCCTCTGCGACCAGCATTTATTAGACTGGACTATTTGGCTGCTCTGAATCCCCATTCTATGAGCATCCACAATTCTTCTCTATCATCTATTTGGGCTCCTTCATACTGTTCCTCATCAATCATTTTCCTGTTTGTTCTTCCTGTGAGTTTGTGTACATGTATGTTTATATGTGTGTGCACACTTTCCCAACCAGATTACAAATTCTTTAAGGACAAGATCTTAACATTATCTATTCTGATATCTCAGGGGCTGCCGATATGATGCAGGTACAGTATTGGCACTCAATGTATAGATGACACCTGAATTAATGCTTTCAACAGTTGAGCTATGCCTGGCCATTGTCTAGCTCATGGGGATAAGTGGATTCTCAGAGAATACTTTTTTCCTCATTCTGTTTTGCTTCAGGAAACCTGGCTGGATGATTTCTTTTATCCATGTCATTGCTAAGCCCTGAGAGATTCTAAATTCTGTCACTAAATGCCCAGATAGCAAGATAGCTTTAATGGCAAACCTAAATGGAATGTTTTCCTTCTGGACCTGCGACCTGTGCTTTTGCAGACACTCTCTCTCACCTGTGGGTGACACAATTTAATTTCACACCTGTCAGGAGATCTTTCAGGATGTACCCTGTGACTTTGCTGCTGATTATCAGGCCCTGGACACAGTAATAGGAAGAGAGAGTTATCTTAATTTGGCTACTGTATGATAGATAACAAGGTAAGAATAGTGTGCTGGAAAAATAACTCTATTAGGAATCAACAGGCCTGGGTTCAAGTCATGGATCTTTCATGAGCCTCTTGTATGAACTTCAGTGAGTCACTTCATCTCTTGAGATTGCTTTGTTCTCATCTGTAAAATGGGAGCAAAAATACTTGCACTATTTACTTTGTAAGGCTGTAAAGATATAACAAAAATAATAATTCACATTTATAAAGGGCCTTTAAATTCACAAAGCTTTCTCTTCACAACAATCCTATGAGATAGCGAAAGTAATATACATACACCCATATATATACATATATACACACATATACATATGTACTATAAAATGAGTATATTTATATATTATGAAATGAGTATTAAATAGTTATATGTTATGTATTATAATATATCATATTATATATGGAAAATGTATACAAAATGCAAGGTGATGGGGAGAAAGGGCATTAGAATCCAGGGGAAGGATGTTCTGGAATGGTCTCCCATAGAAAGTGGCTCTTAAATTGAGTTTTGAAGGAGACAAGGGATTCTAATCGAGAAAGAGAGGAAGGACTATTTTATTGTCACAGAAGGGAATAACCATTGAAAAGGCATGAAAATGAAAGGTGATGTGTTATGTGAGGAGCATGAGAAGGTTTTAAATAATTTAAAAAATTAAACAGGGAACATGATGTTGGGTTATCAAGGTAGTAGAGAACCTCAGGAGTCTACTGAGTATAGGAGTGATGTTGCTAGTTCCATGTTTTGGAAAAAGAAGCAAGATGACAAACAGTGCCTATCCTCAAGTATACCACTGCCACTGCTACCACCACCCCTCCTCCTCCTCCTCCTCCTCCTCCTCCTCTTTCTCCTCCTCCTCTTCTTCCTCCTCTTCTTCCATCTCTTCCTCCTCCTCTTCCTCCTCCTCCTCCTCTTCTTCCTCCTCTTCTTCCTCCTCCTCTTCCTCCTCCTCCTCTTCCTCCTCTTCCTCCTCTTCCTCCTCCTCCTCTTCCTCTTCCTCCTCCTCCTCTTCCTCCTCCTCCTCTTCCTCCTCTTTCTCCTCCTCCTCCTCTTCCTCCTCTTCCTCCTCCTCCTCCTCTTCCTCCTCTTCCTCCTCTTTCTCCTCCTCCTCCTCTTCCTCCTCCTCCTCTGTGTGTGTTTCTTGGGCCACTGAGAGGTCTAAGTGACTTGGTGAGAGTGCCCTAGCTTCTATGTGTCTGAGGCAGAACTTAAACTCTGTTTGTTCTGACTCCAAATCCACGTCACTATCCACTCTGCCATCATGTGAGTTTCCTTTCTGGAAGATGGCATAGTAAAATGGAGATGGTAAAACTTACATCATGAACCCCCTAGGGTCATTGTGAGGCTGAAAGGCAAGAATGTCCCCAAAGCTCTTTGTCCCCTGTAAAGTCCTTTGCCCATTGTGAGCCATCTGTAAACTTTAAAGGACGTCATACCAAGGAACTGTTATTAGTATATAACACCATAGGGAACAGTCTCTTTCTAGGATTTTGAAGGAAAATTATGTCTGAAAAATGCCTGCAATCCCTGGGACAGAAAATGTGGACTATTTGAAAGGCAAGTGTTTCCCTTTCTCTACTAGGAGTTCCTGATAATGTATGTATGGACAAGGTGTTACTTTGAAGTTGGAATCATGTCTTTGATCAAAAGCATACAGTTTCCCTCATGTCTCTTGGAAACGGACAGCAGTTTTCCCGGCTCAGCGGCGTTTGAATGTTCAGGACAGCAGAGATGACATTTACATGAAGCAGCAATCTGAGGAATGTATGAGATAAGACAATTTCAGCTGCAAGTAGAAGAAGAAACTCTAGAACTGGCTTTAAATCAAGAAGAAGTAATAGCGTGTCATCTCGCCTTCCTCTTTTGTACCTGGTGTTAATTAAAGGCCTGATAACGGGGCGCTGTCAGCGCTTGGTGCAAGAAAAGTAAACCTGGTTTTAAATTTACAGATGATAGTACAGTTAATCAGCATTAAAACGAAAAGGTTCCTGGCAAATCTTTCCATTTTCCTGGCCCTTGTTTTAGGACTGGACAATTAATTTGTGAAAGTACTGCAATTTCTGAAGAGTCCTTCAGCCAGATTCCTTTAACAAGGCATTTGAAATCATTGAATAATTACAGAGAATCATAGAACAGGAGACCTATAAGGGACCTCAGAACAGAGAATGTTAGACTAAAAAATGTCAGAACTTAGGGAGAAAAAACATGTTAGAATGAAGAATATTAGCAGAGACTTAAAACAATGAAATTTTAGAACATAAAACAATACAATGTTAAGCTTAGAAGGGACCTTAGGACATAGAACAATGAAGCAGAAAGGAAACTTCTTAAAGATAATGATGACTTATTTACATAGTACTTTAAGATTAACAAATATCTCTCACAAATTATCTCTCTTAAACATCACAGGCAGCTAGATGGTAGGGTTCATAGGGCACTGGACCTGGAAAGACCTGAGTTCAAATCTTTCCTTAAACATTTATTAGATTTGTGACTTGAGCAAGTCACTTAACTTGTGTTTGACTCTGCTTTCTCAACTATAAAATAGGGATAATTAATTATAGAATCTACTTTGATGGGTTGTTGTGAGGATAAAATGAGACAATATTTGTAAAATTTCTTAGAACAGTCTTGTGACTTAATAAATACTCCCCACCCCTCCTCCTCCTTTTTCCATCTCAGCAGACCTGGGAGGTAGGTGCTATTATTATTCTAATTTTACAAGTGAGGGAACTGAGGAAAAATAAATACATGGAAAAGAATGTTGGCTTTGAAGTTAGAGGACCTTGGTTTGAAGTCTAGTGCTGCCATTAATTTCTGGTATATTCTTGGAAATTGTCTTTATTTTTACTGGACTTCAAGTTTCCTCACCTATAAAATGAGTTGATTGGACTAGATGACTCATAAGGTTGCTTCCATATCTTCATTCATGATCCTGTGAGAACATGATATAGTATTAACACAACATATAATGTGAGAGCTGGAAATCCAACTCCATTATACAGATGATCAAGCTGTTGCTTTCTGTTTTATGTAGTTTGAAATCTTAACTGAGGCTTTTAAACTTGTATTCATCAGCCCTTCCCATTTACCAAAAGCCATCAGCTGATTTACCTCTTCCAAGAAGAGAGGCAGAAGAGTTTATAGAGGTATAAAGTTGTAAAGAAGGTATAGAGTTGCAAAGAAATTTAGAGATTATTTATGCCATCCTGATCATTTTATAGATGGAGAAACTGAGGCTCCGAGAATCCATTTCTCCAAGTCATACAGAAAATTAGTTGCACAGTCAGGGGTGAAAATAGTATCCTTTCCCATCTGTCTTCTCCTGTTTCACCATGGATAATCCCAACTCTTCCCTAAATGAGACTCTGTTTCTAATACTTTAAATTGTAATTTAGATACAAGATAAAGCATTTGGTTAAAATGTAAATCACTTTGACAACCAAGGAAATAACAAAGTCAACTTAGTCCATTCACATTTAGGAATTCTAAAAGCTTGGATTTGTTGGAATGATAGTATTAATTCCAGATAGAAGAACATTATCTCATTCACATGGGGGAGGGGAAAGTAAGCATAAAGTACTTTATTTGTTCAGAAGAAGGATAAATCTCTTCTGGCTTGGGTGGAGGTAGAATACAATCAAGGGTGGAGGGGGGGGGGCATCTAGGTGGCACAGTGCATAAAGCACTGGATTCAGGAGGACCTGATTTCAAATCCAGCCTCAGATACTTGATACTTACTAGTTGTGTCACCTTGGGCAAGTCACTTAACCCTCATTGCCCTGCCCCCCCCCCCCAAAAAAAAAGAATACAATCAAGGAAGACTTCTAGGAAGGAGTTTTTGAGTTGGGCTTTGACAGGTGATTAATATTCCAACAAAAAAGGAAAGACCTAGAGATCATAGTGGTAGAAGGAGCAGGTAATTAGTCATACAAAATAGGGAAATTAGGTTCAGTATGACTGTCAGAAGTTCAGTTTGGATATATTGAGTTTTAGGGGCCATCAGTAACTCCAGGTGGAGATATTCAGCAGACTGTTGGAAATGTGTGACTGGAGGTCTGGGGGACAAAAAGAGGGGAGATAAAGACTTGGGAGCCATCTACCAAAAGGTTAAAAGGTGTGGAGATGGATGAGAAGGGGGTAAGTACAGGGAAAGAAGAGGAAAAGTTCTAAAGACAGTTTTTCAGAGGTTGCCCACATTTACCACATGTAAGAAGAAAGAACAATCAGTGAAGTCCATAGAAAAGGTATGGTCAGAGGAGGGGAATATGGTATAATGGAATCCAAACCAGAAGGAGAGCACATGCAACAGGATAGTGTAGTCAACTTCATGCATGCTGCAAAGAGAGGTAAAAAATAATTTGGCAATGAGGAGGCCAGTTGTGTTCTCTTAGAGCAGGAGTTCTTGACCTGGAGCCCATTAACTTATTTTTTATAACTATATGTTAATATAATTACCATCCTTTATAATTCTACAAGTTTTATTTTATGTGAATAAAAATTTTACATGGGATTCATCAGACTGCCAAAAGAAGCCCATGCCATGCAAAAAAGGATAAATGCCTCTCTTCTAGAGGTGGGGGCAGAGGCCATACTGTACCAATGGTCACCAAAATGGAGGAAGTCCTGGAACCTGAGTTTCAATTTAACACTTGTTATTTATGTGATCTTTTGTAAGTCCTTGCATCTTCTGGACCTTGGTGTCCTCATATTTAAAATGATCACATTATACTAGATCAGAGATGTCAAATTCCATAACACCAAGCTCATCAGATTAAAATGTCATTGAGAAAACTTTAACAGACTAAGTAAAAATACAATATAATATAAATAATGTTAATTTGTGGTTCTCTAAGTCAATATGTAGCTGGCAGAGATGCATTTCTAGATGAGTTTGACAGCACTGGCCTGGATGATTTCTAGGGTCTCCTCCATCTCTCAGCCCATGATTCCAAGTAGAGAAAGTCAGGGAATAGAACCAATGGATAGAAGCTATTTTGTTGAGAATTTTGAGGTAGCTAGATCCTTTATTATAGGGAGTGTTGGACTTGAAGTCAGGAAGATACAAGTTCAAATCCTGTCTCAGAAACTAGCTGTGTAACCCTGGGTGTGTCACTTAATGTCCCTCAGAGTAGTTCTTCATCTACAAAATGGAGGTAACAATTGCAGCCCTCCCCTCCCAGGCTTGTTGTCAAAATGAAATGAGATAGCACATGGAAAATAATTACTAAACCTTAAAGTGCCAAATAAACAGTTTTATTAAAAGAGTTAAAGGGACAAAGGCTTTTTGAAGTAGGACAATTAAAAAAGAATTTGATTGGGATTAAGGAGATATATTCATGTTTTGAAGGAGGACCAAGAGCCAATGGAGAAGGAGGGATTGAAGATGTAAGAAAGAAATAGAATGATCAGTGACCAAGGTTCTAGAGGATTCCAGGTTGGGAGTGAAGTAAGGGTGTGCTGGAACCAGCTCTAGACTCACAAGAGCTGATTTTCACAATTTTAGTGTGAGCATTTGCACCTTGGAAATCAGCAAATGCTACAAATTAAGGCTGGATCCATTGTCTTGTTGATCCTCTAGAGACTGGTGACTTTGTACAGCCTTCCTTCACTTAAATCCAATTCACTGTGAGTCATGACATCACCTTCCAATGCCATGGTCCTCTTAAAAAATGAAGGAAAAACAACAGAGTTAAGAAAATGATGGACAAAGTGTTAATAAGGCAGATTAAACTTAACAGCATGTCCTGCATACATTTTCCACCCCAAAAGCTAGTTAAACATTTACTGGCACACCCCTGGGAAATAGAATAATGGCATAGAGGGTATAGAAAGAGTTAAGGAGGAGTGTGGTAGAGAGGAATTAGTATTGCATTTTGTATAAAAGGACCCGAGTTTGAATCATGACTATTATTTACTTTATGAGCACAGGGAAGTCATTAATCCCTTTTCCAAAAAAAGAAAAATTGGACAAGGTGATTTCTAAATTCCCTTATGACTCCATATGCTATGATTCTATTTGCAGTCTTTTTGATATTGTGTAAATCTCACAACCTTTCTTGGCTTCATTTATTTCTTCCCTTGTTAAAACAAGGGAATTTTAAACCTTAAAGCACTATCCACTTAAGTATTATTATTATTATTATTATTATTATTATAGAATTGTTTCTTCTTTTTTAATGAGGTTCAGATATAAACAGTTATGGGTTAAATTACTGCCCTGCTACTATTTGTTTATGGTTAATAGTCTGAGGATTATTGAACTGGTGAGTAAAATAACTATTTTCCATAGTTCAATGAAAATACTTGAATGCAAAGTAATCTCATCTTCATAACAACTCTAGTAGCAGGTTGGGCAGCAGGGATGATATCTATATCCTATCTCCATAAGATTTTATTTATTGATTTATTGATTTATTTATTGATTTATTGATTTATTGATTTATTTATTTATTCATTCATTCATTCATTCATTTATTTTTTAGTGAGGCAATTGGGGTTAAGTGACTTGCCCAGGGTCACACAGCTAGTAAGTGTTAAGTGTCTGAGGCTGGATTTGAACTCAGGTCCTCCTAAATCCAGGGCCCATGCTCTATCCACTGTGCCACCTAGCTGCCCCAAATTTCCATAAGATTTTGATTTCTTCTACTAGGTTCCTATACTTTGGAAGCTTTTATTCTGTATAACTTGGAGATCATAAGTCTTTATGATGGTTGCATGTTTTGGAAAAAAAAAAAACACAGCACATTTTTCCTAAGCTTTAATCCATCAATGCTACATCCAGACAATTGCAGACTACAGTTCCATCTGCAATAATTATCTCTTTTCAGTACAGTTCATTCGTTGTTTTATCTAGGATATATTGAGGTCTGGATCTGTAGTGTGGGCATTTGTCATCTGTCAGTCTATGAAAGATAGTGAGCTCCCAATATATAATTCTGTCCACCAGGTAATATCTTGCTAGGTATTCATCATATATTACACTGTTGTTGCCTGTAGTAATATGTTGCTTGGGTTCCCTGCTATCCTTGTTTAATCATCATTGATCATTAACTCTTGGCTCCTTAAAGATGATAGTTTTGTAGTTTCTGCTTGTAATGATCTGGATCCCAAAACTTCTTGGTTTTGGCAAATAAATCTGCAGACAGTCATTTCCTGGATACTTCTTTATTGACATCTTCTTGTATGTTATATTGCTTATGCTGGACCATTTGAGTCCACTCTTTAATCTTAGTCATTTCATAGGCTTCATGTTGAGGTAAGCCATGGTCAGTAACATTAACAAATCTAATAACATACACCTACAATTATCTCTTATTATTTCTTGAAGAAATAATGTCTATTATTACAAATGTATTTTGATCGTTTTGTGACCTTTTTTGTGGACATAATTTTTTTGCTAAGGTACTTTCTAAACCCATTATGTTCCATATTACAATTACAAAAGTTCACATTGACTATTATTGTAAAAGCACTAAATATTTTAAATGTGTTCTTTTTATTCAGTTTCAAATTGTGAACACCATTAAATTTCAACATTTTCTGTCATAGACTTCACTTTGATTAATTTTTGCTCCATGGCTCTTGCCTGGAGGAGACCAAGGTGGTACCTGTAGGTATTACTTTCATCCACTGGTTTAACTTGACCTCTGGATTCAAGCCCAAAGTCTGCAGTCTCTATCTTTCTTTGGCAAACTTTAAGGATTGTACAATAAGGTCTACATGAAATTTCAAAATCATTGGAAAAAGATTCCATAAAATTATTTTTTCCAGCAAAGCTATTTAGTTTTGTTTATGATTATGATTAATAATATATTGTTATATAATATATTATAAGATTAATATATTATTATATTTAGCTTAGTTTTATATGTGATTAACATTGTATATTATATTATATTATATGATTAATATAATATATTATTATTATTATTATATTTTAGTTAGACTGCTTTATGGTAGTGTTCAAGAGAACTGGCACCTTTGGTATGAGGGCTTCCCTAGAACTTTTCAGGGCTGCTCATCCATCTTTGCTGCCTACTTGATTTGCCCAACTCTCACCTGTGGCTCCAAGAAGCTGCAGAATATGCAGTAGCCACACTTTTGTAAATGATCTAGGAAGACAGGCTACAGGTTGAGGGTAACTAACAGTTCTCAAACCTATTGGTGAATAAAGGGGATTATACCCCAACCACGTGAAGATTTTCCCTGGGTAGAATGAATAGATGAGAACAATTTGTTTCGATGGCCATGAAGGTGGCTTAAGCAGGCATTGTGGAGTGCTTAGAGCTTGGTCAGGCATCAAAGACAGAAGATCATCCATTATATTCCTTTCCATCACCTCTTACCTTGACTTTTTATTTTTCTGCCACTGGACTTCCATGACTCAGGAACAGAAAGTGAGACTGATGCCTTGGTGCACCTCTGCCTCATCAAACCCAATTCAAGCACAAGTCAAGACATCATCCGGTATGTCAGTGGTCCTTTTCAAAAATGAAGAACCAAGAAAAAGTACTTGGACAATATACTTAACTTGTCCTTAGAAGGGATGATAAGGGATTTAAGCTTAGTTAGAACCACAATGGATTTCAGTTACGGCCCTGAAAAAAAGCCATGTTTTTTATGAATTGTTCTTGATATTATCACATTGGTAGCATGTTTTAAAGAGCAAACAGTTTTCCATGTGAACATCAAATCCTCTCTCTAGTACTTTCACCATACTTAGTCTATTTTATCTATTTGTAGTATATGAGTAGGATGGGTAGGTGGCACAGTGGTTCTGGAGTCAAGAAGCCCAGTTAGCTTTGACCTCAGATGCTTACTAGCTGTGTGACCTTGGGAAAGTCATTTAACCCTGTTTGCCTCAGTTCCTCATCTGAAAAATGAGCTGGAGAAGCAAATGGCAAACAACTCCAGTATCTTTGCCAAGAAAGACCACAAGAGGGGTCACAAAGAGTCAGATATGTCTGAAAGTGACTAAACAATAACACCGACAAGTCCATGAGTAAAACTATAATCAATAAGGTATGAGAGATATTTGGGTGTTTTGGGGAAGCTTATTCTTTAATTACTAAATCAATACTTTGTCCTTTACATCCCTGAGACTTTTTGGCACAGATTTTTTGTTCCATGGCCAATATTATTTTTTTTGTGTGTGTGTAAGTATGTATAAGGGTGTGTATGTATGTGTGTGTGTGTGTGTGTGTGTGTTAGAGAGAAAGAGAGGGAAGGAGGGAGGGGGGAAGGAGGGAGGGAGAGGGATACAAGATGGATATTTTATATAAAGTACACAAACCTATAATTGGCCTATATTTGGAAGAATCTCTTATGTTCTCATCTTTTGGAATTAAATATGTGATGCCTTCTGTCAAAGAAGGTGGGATTAAGTTTATGCCTGAGTGGGAGTTGGTAAAGTACCTTGATAGCAATCTGGGTTCCACTGTGAAGAATTTGAGTAAAGATTTAGGGATCTTATATGGGCAGCCCCACCTCTTTCTCCTTTTACCTAGAAGCTAAATTTCTGTCAGTCTCCTTCATGTAACGATTCTGTCATTCATGATAATAATAGTGTGTAAATTTTAAAGTTTCTCATTTAATCCAAATTGCATTTTTGTGGAGTTGGATTTCTTTTCACCTTACAGATGACTAGAAATTTTCCTTATCCTCCTTCTTTGGGGATTGTGTCTTGCCCCTTATTTCTAAATTTTCTGTAGTAAAATGTGTTATTAATGTAGAATTGTTAATTTTGGATTTTACACTACTTGAATCCTTGTATTATCTTAACCCCTTGACTTTTACTTTCAAATGCTAATTAAGAGGATCCAGAATTTCTGGTGTGTTTTTATTTCCCAGAATCCTCTCCAGATATTTCTCATTGTTTCCTCTAATAAGGCAATGTGGCATTCAAGTTTCCTTCTATATAAACCAGCTAGATATTGATATAATTTTCCAATGTCCTTTCATGGATGTTCAATAGCTCTCTCAAGTCACTTCTGCCATGGTAATATTTGATACACATCCTTACAGATTTTTCTAATAATAAGAAGGAAAATAGTTAGCATTTACATAGTGCTTTAAGGCTTACAAAGCTCTTTCTTTATAGATAGTATGTCATTTGATCTTCACACAAACCCTGAGAGGTATGTGCTTTTATCATCTCTATTTCAGAATTGAGGAGACTGAGGCATATAAAACTTTTTTTTTTTTTGGCAAAGCAATGAGGGTTAAGTGACTTGCCCAAGGTCACACAGCTAGTAAGTGCCAAGTGTCTGAGGCCATATTTGAACTCAAGTCCTCCTGAATCCAGAGCCAGTGCTTTATCAACTGCACCACCTAGCTGCCTTGAGGCATATACAACTTAACTGATTTGTCTGGGTTCACACAACTGGTGAGTGTCTGAGGTCAGACTTGAACTCAGGTCTTTTTGACTCAGAGAAAATGGTGGCCCTTATAGGATCACAGAGACAGCTAGGTGGCACAGTGGATAGATTGTCAGACCTGGAGTCAGGAAGACTCATCTTCTTGAGTTCAAATCCAGCCTCAGACACTTACTAGCTGTGTGAACCTGAGCAAGTCACTTAACACTGTTTACTTCAGTTTACTCAATTGTAGGGGCAGCTAAGTGGCTCAGTGGATAGAGCACCGGCCCTGGAGTCAGGAGTACCTGAGTTCAAATCAGGCCTCAGACACTTAACACTTATTAGCTGTGTGACCCTGGGCATGTCACTTAACCCCAATTGCCTCACCAAAAGAAAAAAAAAAGAAAGTTTACTCAATTGTAAAATGAGCTGGAGAAAGAAATGGTAAGCCACTTCATTATCTTTATATTTATTTACTTACTTACTCACTTATGCATTTATTTATTTATTCATTTGTTCATTTACTTATATATCTATTTATTTATTTATTGTAGGGCAATGAGGGTTGACTTGCCCAGAGTCACACAGCTAGTAAGTGTCAAGTGTCTGAGGCCAGATTTGAACTCAGGTCCTTCTGAATCCAAGGCCAGTGCTTTATCCACTATACCACATAGCTGCCCCCACTCTCTATACCAAGAAAACCTCGAATGGAGTCACCGAGTCAGAGACAACTGAAAAGTGACTGAACAACAAAACATAGCCCTCTACACACAGAACCTCTTCATGACCACTGCTTTACCCTCCATCCTTTGGTTCTCAGCATGGTGGGGGTCACAACATATACTGCTGTGTCATGATCTCATGGTCTTCAACTTTTCCCTCTTCTGTTTTAGGTAGTTTCCTCTTGATTTCAGCTCTTATTTTGTATAATCTAGGTTTAGGGAAGCAGTTTTTTTTTCACCTTAAATGAACGACCTACAGTATTCAGCAATGTATGATTATATGACTTGGAACTGAGGGTAATCCTGACAAAAAAACTGTATGAATCCCTTGCCTCCTCTTGGGAGATCCATTTCCAATTTTACAATATAATATTGGTGCATAATGGAAGTATTCATGTATTTAGCTCATTTCCTCCACACTCATGGTTTATTTGTTCAGTGCTGGGTGCCATCTGCACTCAAGCATTTATAGCAGGTGGGGTAGCAGGATTTCTGATTTGTTTCAATGTATTTGGAGCTTTCTTGGGGTGGTGGAATGTGAAGGAGTACCAGTCTCTCTGTTGTCCTCCATGTCAAGGTGAGCATCATAGAGGTCTCTAGCAGGGCCAGCCAGCAACTGGATACTACTTTGCCAATTTGTTAAATTGGGACCAAGAGTAGATCCAAATGCAAGTTGGCCAGTGTTTCAGTATCCATGCTGGGCCTTTATGACTTGGGGGAGTAGTATCAAGGGCAGGGGAAACAAGCATTTATTAAGTACCTACTGTGGGCTAGGCACTCTAAGTTCTTTACAAATGTTAATATACAACAATCCTGTGAAGTAAGAGCTATTATATCTTTATTTTGTGGTTGAGAAAACTGAGGCAGAAAAATGATGAGTGACTTGCCCAGGGTCATAGATGGCAAGTGTCTGAGAACATATTTGAACTCAGGTCTTCCCGGCTTCAGGTTCAGCCTCTATCTATTGTATCATCTAACTGCTTAAATATCCTAGAAGTTTCTAGAAGGTGATATTTGATGTACAAATTTATCACTTGTTCATTATCCTGTGTGGCATTTACTTACTTTGTCACTCCCCCTCCCCCCACACCCCTTTCCCATGATGTAGAAAATGGCTTTGAGGAGGTTGTTGTTGTTGGTGGTGGTGGTGGCGGTGGTAGTAGTAGCATCAGTAGAAGTGTAGTAGAAGTTGTAGTAGTACTGTTAGTTCTAAGATAACTTCCAGCTCTACATTCTGTGATCCTGTGTTTCAGTGTTCAGTCATTTTTCAGTTGTCTCTGATTCTTTGTGACCCCATTTGGGGTTTTCTTGGTAAAGATAATGGAGTAGCTTACCATTTCCTTCTCTAGCTCATTTTACAGTCATGTAAACAGAGGTTAAGTGATTTGTCCGGGTTCACACAGCCAGTAAGTGTCTGAAGCTTGATTTGAACTCAAGAAGATGAATTTTCCTAACTCTGGGTCATCCACTGTGTCACCTAGCTGTCTCTGTGATCCTATAAGGGCCAGCAGATAGTTAAAGACATTGAGATAGTTGAGCTGTAAGAGAGGAAAGCTTGGAAGGACTTACTTTTAAAGACCTGGATCCTTTGAGGAATTTAGAGGAATACTAGAGTGGGAAAGAAGAGGTTCAGAAACATTACTGTGTCAAATGGGATGTTGGAAGTCAAATAAGAAATGAATAATAGAATCATCATGAACCATCATCTGGAGTAAATAGTTTGGGAGTCACTTGAGATGGTTGCTGAGTTTTACTGCACTAGGAAGAGAGGAACAACTTGGGTGGGAAGGAAATGAGAACATTTTGTTCTTAGGCTGATGGACTTTGAATCTCTAGGGGGACTCGCCTATTCTGTATTTTTGTAGGTGAAAAATAAACTCTGGATTCTTGACGAGACCGTTGGACATTGGATCCTGCCCTACAGGGACAGCAACATCAATTCTTCAATCCTCACATGGGATAGTCTTCTCTTCCTTGGTGGTATTTGTGTGTGTGTGTGTGTGTGTGTGTGTGTGTGTGTGTGTGAATCTATAAATGCTATATCTGGAATGTGAAACAACTAGATGAGTAAAGAAAAAGCTAAAAGTGAAAGGGCAAAAATAGAAACCATTCTTCTGCCCTTTTCCTCCTCTCATCCTCTTTCACCCACCATCAGTAGGAGCTGAGCATATTGTAGAGAACATTTGCTTATTTACATAGGAGGCAGTGAGGAACTCAGAAGACTTGAGTTTGAGGACCAGTTCTGACAATCAAAACCTGGGTGACAACAACTGAATCTTCCTTTGATCAACATTTAACAACAAACTTCCCTTGATCTATATTTAAAGATGTTTCTTTGTTTATAATATGAGGGGATTGGACTAAATGGCCTCTCAGATCCCTTTTGGTTCAGAGAAGCATAGACCTTCAGAACTGGAAGGAAGTAACAAGCTCTCATCTAGTCTCGAATCCTCATTTGACAGATGAGAACCCTAAGTGGTAAGAACCCCTGATTGGTGGAGTGACTGCCTATGGCTGCCCAGTAAGTAAGTGGCCAAGCTTCATCTGTGCTGCCTGATAAAATGAAAATAACTGCCTTACAGCACTTTTGAAACAAAAATCAAATTTGATTTGGCTTCAAGAATCTGAATGAAATGGCAATTGTGATTAAAAGTAGGCTTTTAGTGAAGAAACAGGGAGCCCTTTGAGCTTAATCTCAGTCAGAGCCCAAATTAGGGATGGTCAAGTTAGGCAAAAACCTATGGTGCCCCATACAGGGAATTGCAATGTGGGATGCTTTTACATATTTCTTTTTTAGAAACACAGAATTTTCATGCCAGGAAATTCTGCTTTACTTTGAAGAGTATTGTTTTCCTAAAATTCCAGCATTTTACAGTTGGAAGGGATGAACTTCAGCCTCCTTCTATGCCAGTCCATGGCCCCCAAAGAATTCACCCTACAACATACTTGAGACATGATCATCCATACTCTATTAGATGACCTCTAATGAGGAGGAGTTCACTATTTCCCATTCCACTTTTGCAAGGCTTTAATTGTTAGGAAGCTTATCCTGACATCAAACAAATTTGCCTCTTTGAAGCATCCACTTGTTACTCCCTATTCTGCATTTAGAATGGTCTAATACATGGGTTCTTGAATATGAGGTCAATGTACTGAGGTCTGTGCATAGATTTCAAAGGCCCCACGAATATGAATGGGAAAAACCCCTTACATCTTGATTTCAATCTAATTGCATTCCTTTGTAATAACATATAGTTTATTTTATACATTATCCTGAGACTGTGATAAGTGCTGGGGATAGAATAAAAATGAAAGACAGTTTTTGCCCTTGAGGAGCTGAAGCAGAAAAGTGAGGAATGGGGCAACACCATGGGGTACCCAGCATGGGGGCTTCATGGTCTATGGAGTTGAAACCAGGTAGGGTAGCAGATGCAGAATGAAATGAGCACAAAGGTCTAATTTCTGCCCTCTATGAAGGAAAGCATTAGAAGGAGTTTGGGACTCCACCTTCCAGTCCTCCTAGCAGAGTAGAGTTGAGGCTGAGGGAGGTGCTCTCAATCCAGGCTTGAGTGAGCAACCTAGTGAATCTGGGAGGAGTCTCTCATTCCGCAGAGTGGAAACCAGGAAGAGCAGCAGGTGCAAAGTGGAGTGAAATCTCTCTATTTAATCCTTCTTTCTCTTGTTAGTTCTTCAAATACTTGAAGAGAGCTATCATATGCCCCCCCCCCATCTCTCCCTCCCCTGCAACCTGGTCTGCTCTTCCCCAGTTTAAAAATGACTAGTTCTAGGATCATAGAGTAAGAGATGAGAGACCTGCAAATACCATAGACATGATTGAGTCCATTTCCCCTGATTTTTAAAAAAATTGATAAGGTAACTAAGGCTAAAAGATAGTACATGATTAGCTCAAGTTCACACTGGGGGTCAATGGCAGAGCAATTCCAACCCAGGTCCTTGGATTCAGAACTCTGCTTTTCAACTTTCAGCCTTCCAGTTTCTTCAAGGAGTCTTCATTTATAATGTATTTGAAGAAATTAAGTCACAAGGCATTTATTAAGTTCCTACAATGTGCCAGGCACTGTGCTAGGTAGGGGATAGACAGAAATGAAACAGGGAAATCAACAAGCATTTATTAATCACCTACTGTGTCAGTCAATACACATTTATTTAGTGCTTACTATATGTCAGGCATTGTCCTAAGTACTGGGGATGCAAATAAATGCAATCACAATGGAATGGGGGATGCACCATGCATGTATGTAAATGATAAATACAGGATAAATGGAAGATAATCAGCAAGGGGATGTCAAGCAGCTATGTTAAATGACATTATGAAACCTTTTCAGCACAATTTCTAAACACCACTTAGGCTGTGTGTCTGCCTAATTCCACCTCCCATCCCAATACAGTGATACAGAATCATAGACTGTTAGAGATGTGGCGGGGGAGGGAGGGTTGAGAGGAGAGAATGTTAGTGTGTGTACAACATTTTCAGATCTTAGATTTTAGTGGTTTGCAATAGCAGAATGTCAGCACTATAGGGGCACTTAGATATCACATATCCTAAGGTCTGGAGAAGAAATGTAAATAGTTAGCATTTATATAAAGCCTACGATATTCCAGGAACTTTATAAATATCTCATTTGCTCCTCAAAACAACTCTAGGAGGTAGATGCTATTGTGCCCATTTTACAGTTGAGTAAACTGAGGCAAACAGAGGTTAAATGACTTGCCCAGGGTTATGCAACTAGTAAGTGGCTGAAGCTTGATTTCAACTCAGGTCTTCCTGACTCCATACCCAAGGCTCTATCCACTTTGCCACCTATCTGCCAGAGCCTTGTGATTTCCTATGTTGTACTCTTTCCTCTCCTCCATTTCTACTCTTATTAGAAGTTGCTAGCTTTTAGTAAATCCCAGACCAATCATTCCCTGAGAGATATCTAATCTACAATTCAGGCATCTTAGTGACTCAATAGATAAGATGCAGGATATCAAGTCAGGAAGTCCTGAATTCAAATCCTGCCTTAAATACTTATTAGCTATATGACTCTGGGCAAGTTATAAGTCACTTAACCTCTCCAAGACTCAATGTCTTCATCTGTGAAATGGGGATTATTATAGCACCTACTTCCTAGGGTTGTGAGCATCAAATGCATTAATACATGCAAAGTGCTTCGCAAATCTTAAAAGAGCTATAGGGGGCAGCTAGGTGGTGCAGTGCATAAAGCACTGGCCCTGGATTCAGGAGGACCTGAGTTCAAATCCAGCCTCAAACACTTGCCACTAGCTGTGTGACCCTGGGCAAGTCAATTAACCCTCATTGCCCCATGTCAAAAAAAAAAAAAGAGCTATAAAGAATTAGCTATTGCAATTCACCAAATTTTGGAGAAAAGTAGCTTACATGTAACATAGTACCTAATAGAAGCCCATCTATATGTCACAAACTGTAATCAGGACTTCACAGGATGTAAAATTGAATAAGAAGATTGGTGGGGTACAGTGAAAGGAGTCCAGGATTCAGAATTCTAAGTTATGGATTCAAATCCTATACTGGCTACTTACTACCTTTATAATACTAAGTGAATAACTTCCTTTCTCTATTACTCAGTTTCCTCATTTATTCAATGAAGTGACTGGATTAGATGATCTCTTAGATTTCTTCTATAGTAGCTCTAATTATTTAGTCCTATAATCCTATAAATGCATTCTCACTGAAGGGGTGAAGATGAAAGGTAAAAATAGTGGAAAAACACAAGGGTGCAGACAGTAGTTTAAAAGACAAAATTTAATGTATATATATATATATGTGTGTGTGTGTGTGTATCTGTGTATATATACACACACAACTGAAATTGTATGTATGTGCATGTACATATACACACACAACTAAAATTTCAGTATATTTTAACCTTTTCTGGAAAGGAGAGCCAGATATATAATGTCAATAGAGACTTTTTAAAGGAATGTATTTGTTGGCAAGGAGTCACCAGAGACAGAGTGAAGGAATCATCGGAAGAGTGGGAAGCAGGAGGTTTACAATGAGATAAGGGATGTTGGCTGGGGAAGGTCTGGAATGCTTTGAGAAGAAATGGAAAGATGTTTTAAATGCTCCAGGAGGAGATGGAGAAGTTGGTACCAAGGTCTAATTTAAGAAGCTAAGAGATAGCCGTATATTTGATTAAGATTATCTATCTTTTGGGGGCAGCTAGGTGGGGCAGTGGATACAGCACCGGCCTTGGAGTCAGGAGGACCTGAGTTTAAATCTGGCCTCAGATACTTAACACTTACTAGCTGTGTGACCCTGGGCAAGTCACTTAACCCCAATTGCCTCACCAAAAAAAAAAAAAAAAAAAGATTATCTATCTTTTGGGCCAAGATAGGCATAATAGCATTTAGCCTCTCAGGCACCGTGATTGCCAGGTTAGTTGATAATAAACATCATCTTCAGTTTTTTCATTAGTTTTATCAGTGATACACATCATTTCTATTTACTTTTAAGTGGTAAAGCTCTTTAAAAGCTGTCTGTAGCATAAGCAATTCACAAAAACTAAAGCTGTCCTAGTTTCAATTTGATTCCACTAGAAATCCGTTCATCAAGCGATCAGTCAACAACTATTTATTAATCGCTTTCTGTGTGCCCTGCATTCTAATGTTAGGCACCAGAGATACAAAGACAAAGGTGAAATAATCCCTGCTCCCAAGGAGCTTGTATTTTACTGGGTGGAGGTTGGTTAGGAAGACAACATGGACATATATGGGTAAATTTGATACACATATATGTGTACACACATGTGTGCATGTACAGGTATGCATTACACAGCTACATACATATCCATAATATATATGAATGTGTGTATACACGTGTACACACATGCATACATAGAAAACATGTTAATATAGTATTGCATCCATGTACACACATATCCACAAGTGCATTCATCTGTATATGCATGCAGGTGTGTATATGTATAGGTGTGTATGTATTTAAGTCAGTGGAAGGAGGAAGATATTAATTGCTATGGGTATCAGGAAAGGTTTCATACATGTGGTGATTATTGAGGTGAGGTCAATGATAGGACTGTAACTCACTAGTCTTGGATACCAGCTTAAGCCTCAACAAAGATGGCAGAAGAGTGGTAGAATGGGTCATTAGAACAGGTAGAACAGGTCAGAGGAATTATCCATGGGCATTGAGCTCCTTGACTTGGCTGCTCTAGAGGACTTGGTAAATAAGGGTGATGGCGGGGGGAGGGGGGATGCCATGAGTCCCCACCAGAGGATCTAAAAAAACAGTGCTAGTGAAAAGAGTACTGGATTTAGAGTTTGAGCATCCTGGATTTGAACCTCCGTTTAGTATCTCTGAGCCGTGGCTGCTTTATGTATAGGGTGAGAGAGTTGAACTTGATTAACTCTGAAGTCTCATAGCTGTAAGGCTACCATCCTGTTATTCCCCCCATGCAATCCTTGCTGAGGGGGAGGTCAAAGTGTCCCTTGGGGAATTCAGCAAATATTTATCAGGAATTTATTATATGTAAGGTTCTGTCGTTGCCACTGTGGGGCTACAGAGATAGAACTCACACAACCTGCTCTTGAGGTGTTTCTAATCTAATTGAATGAGAGACAAGTAATTATGATATGAGAGAATATGAGCTAAGTGCAATGGGCTTCCCTGGGAGTTAGAAAATTTCCCTCTTTTCTAGGTCTTCAACCAGAGACAAGATGGCTTGCAATGGGCTATAGAAGGGATTCTCTTTCCAGCACTCATTGGAATAGATGACTACTCAGAAAGCTTTCCAAATCTGAGGAGTTTTGATCCTGGGATCCTGGCTGCCTCTCATGACATAGGGGGAAAGAGGTACTATCTTCCACCCTTTGTCAACAGTTCCTGGTGGGGCTAAGGGGGACGCAATACTTATTAGTGATCATTATAATTAAAATGATATCTTATATGCCTATAGCTCTTTAGAGCTTACAAAGCACTTTTCCCACAAATTCTATGATGTGTGAATATCAGTATCCCCACTTGATAGATAATAATAATAATAATTAATAAACATTTATATAGCACTCTAAGGTTCATAGAATACTCTTCTAATGATCTCCCATGGGGATCAGTGGTATTGTTATCTTGAGTTACGGATGGTGACACTGAAGCTCAAAGCTGTGAAGAAAGTGATTTTACCCAAGGTCATATGCCTAGGGATTGTCCGAAGTCGGACTCATAGAACTGTAGATTTAGAGCTAGAAGTTCCTTTGAATCTCCTTTATTTTGCCAGTAGAGAAAGTGAGGGCTAAGGAGACTAAACAACTTTCCCAAAGTCATGTAGGTAAATGTCAAAAGTACGATTTGAACCCAGGTCCTTTGACCTAGAGACAGCCAGCCCTCTTTCCACTGTCCTATACCACCTCCTTTACTATGCTTGAATGGAGGGCCTGGTTTTTTGGGTTTTTTTTGGTGGGGCGGGACAGGGCAATGAGGGATAAGTGACTTGCACAGGGTTACACAGCTAGTATGTGTCAAGTGTCTAAGGCTGGATTTGAACTTAGGTCCTCCGGAATCCAGGGCCAGTGCTTTATCCATTGTGCCATCTAGCTGCCCCATGTGCCTGTGTTTTTTGAACTATTATCGTTGAGCCTGTTTTTGAATCTAATAAATTATATTAAATCAATTAGATTATGACTACTGCTTCATTGGCAATTTGATACCTTTTGGGAACTGCCAATCCATGGTGGTATTGGGGGTGAGGTACATTTTTTTTCATAAAATATAAAGGGGTTGTTTTGATTTCAATAAGTATGAGTGAGTTTGCAACAAAAAGCTTTAGGGCCATTGGTGGAAAAAATGCTCGATTTGCATTTTAATCCTGCCTCCTTACCTATGTGACCTTGGGTAACTTCTCTAGGCCTCGATTTTCTCCTCTGTAAAAAGAAAAACAATAAAACCCCAAAAAACAAACAAAACCAAACTGGGCTAGATTGCTTTTAAGACTCCTTCCAGCTCTAAATTCATGATACCACAAATTATTGACAATAAACAAGACAAGGAAACTCTTATGGGGCATAAGACTGGAGACCTTTCTGGCAGACACAGTATTCTTGAACATCCAGGTTAAACCCAAACCAAAATAAATTTTCCTTAGCGATCATCTAGTTTGACCATTTCTTTTTATACATGAAGAAAATGAGCAAGGAGATTATGCGCTTTTTTCTTTCTTTCTTTTTTTTTTGGTGAGGCAGTTGGAGTTAAGTGACTTGCCCAGGGTCACACAGCTAGTAAGTGTTAAGTGTCAGAGGCCGGATTTGAACTCAGGTCCTCCTGACTCCAGGGCCAGTGCCTTATCCACTGTGCCACCTAGCTGCCCCGATTATGCTTTTTTTTTTTTAACCTGCTGGACCCTAGTTGGCCAAGGTGGAAGTAGGGAGTGGGACTGCCCTGAAACAGATGATTGTTTTTCAGAGCTAGTTGAGTCCTTATGGATAATTATGAAGGACAGGTTCTTACCCTTAGCAGAGATCCCACTGCTTGGCATCTACTCCAGTGAGATTAAAGACTGAAAAAAAGGTTGTTGGTCCACAGAATATAGATATGGAGTCACTTTGGGCAGCAGTAAAGAACTAGAGAAAAATTAGATACCCATGGATTGAGGAATGGCTAAACAAATTAAGGTAGATAAATTTAATGGAATATAACTGTGTTCTAAGGAAAGATAAGCATGAAGAATTCAGAAAAGAAGCATGGGAGGAACTTATATGAACTGATGAAGTGAATTAGGCAGAACCAGGTAAACAATATGCACAGTGACTACAACATGTAAATAGGAAGTACAGTTAAATGAAATGCAACACTTGGTAATTATACTGATCAAATTTAGACCTGCAGAAGAGATGTGAAAATATAGCTCCTTTTCTTCATTACAGTGATGGGGACCTATGGGTAAATAATATTTCTTATATTTGAAGATATGGTTGATGTGTTGGTTGCTTTTGAGTTAGTTTTTTCCCCTTTTAATTATTTTTAATCTTTATTACAAGGAATGGTATCCCAGGGGGTAGGGATGGACAAATGAAAATAAATATAACAAAAATAAAAATCACAAGTAAAACAAAATACATTTTAAAATATCATCTATTTTTTTCTCTCATTTTACGAAGGAGAAAACTGAGGCCAAGAAAGGTAAAGTAATTTGACTATAGTTACATAGTGAGTAGCAGAGTAGTTACAAATCCAAGTTGTTTTTTATATTAATACCTTTTATGTGATCAAGGAGTCCTATAGGAAAAGCCTGAGAGGGATGTAGTAGGAGGGGAGGAAAATCATATGCCTTCACCTAAAGATGTCAATTAGTCAGTGAATTAGCATCTATTAAGTACTTACTATGTTCTGGCCACTGTGCTAAGAATTGGATACAATGAAAGGCAAAAGACAGTTCTTGCCCTCAAGGAGCTTACTGTCTAATGGAGCAGAAAACATTCAAATAACTGTGTATAAACTAGATAGAAACTGTATAAATTGGGGATGATCAACAGAGGGAAAGCACTAGTGTTAAGTGGGACTGGAAAATGCTTCTTGCAAAAGGTGGGATTTTAACTGGAGCTTGAAGGAAACCAGGGAAGTTAAGGAGGCAGAGTTGAGGAGGAAGACAGGTCCAGGCATGGGGGAGAGCCACTGGAAATATAGAGTTGGGAGGTGGAGTGTTTAGTTTGAAGAACAGCCAGGAGACCATGTTTACTGGATCACGGAGCATGTGATAGGTGTGTGTGTGTGTGTGTGTGTGTGTGTGTGTGTGTGTGTGTGTGTGTGTGTGTGTGTGTGTAAATGTAGGTAGAAGAAGGCTGGGAAGGTAGGAAGTGATGGTAGAAGTAATATGGCACAACCCTTGATTAGAAATTAGAATTTTTCTCTTGGCTCAGCTATTAATTTAGCTGTGGGATTTTGGAAAAGTCACTTGACTAAATCTCTAAATTTTAGAGTTGGAATTAACCTTAAATATCAATTAGGCCATCCTCCTCGTTAATGTATCCCATCTACAACAGTTTCATCATATGCAGCTCATTATCTTGTGGAATAACTGATTGTAAGAAAGCTCTTCCTTAGAGCAAACTGAAAACTAGCTCCCTGTAGTCCCACCCCGACCCCAACACCCACATATCAGCCAACTGGGGCCAAGCTAGTTAAAAGAAAAAAAAAGTATAATCCATCTTACTCATTTTCCTCATGTGTAAAAAGAAATAGACTAGATGGTATCTAAGGTCTCTTGTAGATCAAAATGTTCTGATTTTAAATAAAATTTCCCTTCTTTTGGAAGAGTCCGAGTCTCCACGATCCCTTCCAATTCTAAGATTTTCTATAATTAATAATTATGAACTGTTTGGAAAATGTAATGCCTTACAAAAATGCCAAATGTTACAAATGTTATTTAACTTCAGAGGCAGGAGAATTTCAGGAGGAGAACTGAGACCTTTCCTGACCTGCACAGGTAGGTGTGGGAGTGAACTGGGCCTCATTGAAAAGAGAGGACCCTGAGATCACAGAGGGCATGCTTATCAAGGAAAGACAGTAATCACTGACTCTAGATATTTCGTTTAAATGTTCTCTAGTGATTCATGATGCTCTTATCAAAATTCAAAAGGCACTTCATGAATCAACCAGGAGCTAGAAAAAAAATTAACAGTAATGAGCTCATTTCCATAGAAATGGGACTAGGTTTGTTGATGGGTCAACCAGTTTGCTATAGCTTGAATTTACGTTCTCTCTTTCATTTCTCATGCTCTTATTTCATGCCTCATTATCTTCCATCTTCTTTATAACTTTCAACTCTTTGTTCTCTACCAACAATTGCCACTTACAGGTACTTCCCAAGAGGTGGCATTGAACATTTCTTCTGTGATGCTCCAAATTTAAATTGTGATCTTCCTTGGATTTTCCTCTGAAAGACCACATGGGACATTGACTATCCCTTAATAGGGTTGAATTGTCTAGGCACACCATTTAGAGACTGGCTTCTTCCTTCTAGGCACTAGTTCTGAAATTCAAGCTATATGCACTAGGTAGATAGTTATCTCTAGTTAGAATGGGGGAAACCCAATAATTGGGATTTCCACAAGGTACAACCATGTCTTAAATGTTAAATGTGACCTCATTTATACTGGGTTTGTCTCACTTAGAAACGTAAACCATTTGAGCTAGGAGAGACCTTAGAGAATATTTTATATAGGAGGCTCAAGAAACACAAATGATTTGCCCAAGGTTATACTACAAAATGGTGGTGCTGCCTTTATTATACCTGCTATCTCTTTACACCATTTTTCACCCTCTCTGTTCCCATTTTTTCAAATAGTATGTATGTAAAACAAGACAAAACAAAATTTATGCTGCAGGTTTTTATAAGAACAATCCTGTCTGCGTCTGTTCTCTCAATCTGGCTGGGTTCACATTCCATGTCAACTTTTATCCAAGAGAAATTAGCACAGTTACCATCCAGCATCTGTTTTAGATTTAACACTTCAATAGATGGCTTCCATGCCTTCAAACTCACCACTCACAAAGATGAAAGTCAGAGTCTTGTAGCAGCAAAATTGAAAGCCCATGAAAGAGGTTCATCGTGAGAATTCCTTTTTGTTGAAAGGAGGACTTCTCTTTATAGACCTATATGTTATGTTTCTTCAGAGGATTTCTTATTCCCTGTCCAATAGAGCCATCACACCAAGATGTATTTCTGTATAAATATCCCACTTTCATGGTGACCATTTTTTATGATAGCTACATTTTACACTTTTTTCCCTTTGACTCCTAATTCTTTGGCAATTTTGAAGGATTCTAAGAAAAATACCACAGAATGGTGATTTATGCATACTGACTACAAGATGGCTGCCCAGCCATTTTCCATACTTTGGAGGGTTGGGATATCAAATACCATACTGGCTCAACTTGGCATTTGATGCCTCTTTTCTTTGAACTGGAAGGAGTAAAATGGGACTGAAAACATATATAAGTGACATAAGTATAGCATAAGTCTTCAGATAGAAAAATCTATCATTAAATGGGAGGGAAAATAAGTTGTCAATGCAAAGCTAAGGACCAGCATCTAAATCTGGCTCAATGCTTAGCATTGTGACATTTAAAAAGGTTTGAGAGACATAATTCCTGGGGAATTAATCATTTCATTTTTATCAATGAAGTGGTTGGTGATACTCTTAAATGCCAAAGATGAATCATGGCAGTAGGCTCACAGTTTATATGCCCATGGAAGAGTGGGTGTTCCTTAGAGTGCCAATCAACTCTGATTGGTTAACAATTAATGAGAAAATTAATATTATAATAAGAGGTTGGTTATATTCAAACGAGGGTCTTAAGGTATGTGATACTGAGCACCCAAATCTTGGTCAAGGAGACTAATCAATTTGCATGTTACCTGTCTGACAAAAGGTAGAATCCATATTTTCCCAGACCTGTCTGAGTAAACACAATGAGCAGGAATCCAGCCAATCAACTAAACTTAGAATTTCTCTTATTTGATTAGATCTTGGCCTGGGTAAGTCTTTGCCCCAAATTTCCTACACTGGTTGATTTCTGGATGAGGAAGTAGAAAAGGGGAAAAGGTTCAATCCTAATTTAATAACTAGTACTTAAATATGAGAGAAATAATTTTTTTCTCAGCATATGCTCTCTTTATATAGTACATAGGGATTTAGGGTTTGTTAAATGAATAGATGAAGGAATGAATGAATGATTATCAGACCTCAGAGAAAATCTAGTCTAACCCCTACTTGAAATAGGAATTTTTTTTTTATAGAATACCTGAGAAATGTCTGCTTGAAAAGCCAAAACACTCACTACCTATCAAGGTAGCCATCATTTTTGGACACCTTTGACTGTTGGGAACTTTTCCCTTATATGGAACTGAAATCTGCCTGTAGGCAACTTCCAGAAAAGGGGGGGGGGTGAAACATTCAGCAACAGATAAATAATTCTTTGTGGTCTTGCACTTCATGCACCCGTTGTACCCTATAGTGTCACTTTCCTTTAAGAGCCAGTATTTTGAAGTGAAACAGCAACAGCAATTGCATCAGCAACAACTGCAGCAGCAGCAGCAGCAACACATTGTATTTGAAGTTAAAGGACCAGAATACGAATCCCAGTTCTATGACTTACTACCTGGGTCACTTAACTACTTTGGACCTCATACTCTTTATAAATAAAATGAGGGGATTATACTAGTTGACCTCAAACTTTAAATCAATAATCGTATGAAATCTTGCCTCATATCCCAGGAAACATATGCCAAAAAAGCACTTTTGACCATATCAGTCATGAATACACCTTGTATGTGCTACAGAGGTCTCACTTACACATCTCTAGATACTCCATTCTGTTCTAGTGAAGTGAGTGTGGTGTAGTAGAAGGTTGTTGTCGTTGTTTTGTTGTTGTTGTTGGTCCTTTCTTCTCAAAGAGGACCACATTAGTAGGGTGACATTGAGACTTGCAAATGAATTGGATTTAAGTGAAGCAGTGCTGTGCAAAGTCATCAGCCTCACTCTCTCCTCCAGAGTAATCAGAGTCTAGTAGTAAGACAAAAGTCAAGATGGCTGGTGATGGCCCTGGATGCAGTGTAATAGAAGGAATCTGAGAGTGGCTCTCTGGAGCCTTGGGTTGAGATCCCTCTTCTGCTCTGGGATCTTTGGTTTTTATTATCTGGTCTTTAGTTTTTTCCTCTACTAGTGGTGGATAATAATTTCTGTCCTACTTCCCTCCAAGGGTATTAAACTGCTCTTGATTTGTAAAGACTGACAGAAATAGAAACTATTTTTAGAAAGAGCTAAGTGCTCAAGAGAGGGAGCATTGGGAAGTACAAAGAAACCTGGCTTTGGCAACAGGACAAGCTGTGTTCAATTCCTACTCTTGGGGACTATTCTCTGCAAGATCCTGGGCAAGCTATTTAACCTTTCAGTGCCCCAGGTGGCTCTCTAGGACTCTAAGTAGCAGAACCATTGCTGTTCTGTATTGTTAGAGGGCTCTTCCTCACTGGGAATTTCTGCCACTGAGGAAACCACAGGTTTAGAGTAGAAATAACATAAAAACTCATTGTGGTCTAGGTCACAAACTTCAGTAAATTCACATTTCCATCAAAATGGATACCCCTTCCACCAATTCAGATCATCAGCTCTCCATGCCTTCTCTTCCACTGTGTTTACTCATTAAGCCTTTCTTTGAATCATCCAGAGAGGCCCCACCCCAAACAATGGGGAGTTTCCTCTGTTTTTTTTTTAAATATATTTCAAGGCTAAAAGTAGAGTACTTGGGTTGTCCATTTTTTGTTGCTCACCAGTGATGTTTCAGATCATCTCTATCTTTCTTAGCCTAAGAATTTGCGATCTTTGTAGATACTGTTACTTTTTCTGATAACGCAAATTGGTAGTCTTCTACAATAAGGATCATAGATTTGGAATTGGAAGGGAGCTTAGAGGTAATCTAACTTCAAAATCTCCATTTTACAGATGAAGACACTGAAGACTGGACGGATTAAACAATTTGCATGATCTTGTACCGGTAATAAGCATTAGAGACATAATTTGGATCTTTGCGTCCATATCTAACAGACTGGGTAGATGGTTTTGAAAAGATGATATGGCTGAAAAATTCATCACCCTCTGGCCAAGTAGGGAAAGAAGCTTCTTTAAACGAAGCCAAGATCCTAAGATGAAAGATACACTATTAATCTGGCAGAAATAGAGTTTGTCATCTTGTGCTTTTGTGAGTAAAAAGGAGTACCTCTGGGGGCAGCTAGGTGGCTCAGTGGATAGAGCACTGGCCCTGGAGTCAGGAGAACCTGAGTTCAAATCTGGCCTCAGATACTTGACATGTACTAGCTGTGACCCTGGGCAAGTCACTTAACCCCAAATTGCCTCACCAAAAACAAAAAAAGAAAAAGAAAAAGAAAAGGAGTACCTCTGTATGCATAAAGTACAAGCTGGTCTATGTCCTGAAGAAGAAAATGAAAGGGAGATAGAGGAACCTATCTCTAATCTCTAGGGCATCTGGGACAATGAACTGTTCCTTGGAAAGAGGGAAGAAATGGTTCAGACAAAGAAGAAACTGGATACGGCAAAGCAGGGGGAATTCTGGTTAGCATCAAGAGATTGAAGTGTGAAAAAATATGACAAAGGGAAGAGAAAGGACAACTGAACATTTGGAGCAAAGTTATAGGTTGAAGAGCTTGCTATGACAGGAGAAAAGAACCATATCTAAGAAATAATAATGTATATCCAGGAGCCATTAGATGAGAGGTTGCTCAATAGTGGGGCAGCTAGGTGGCACAGTGGATAGAGTTCTGGCCCTGGAGTCATGAAGACTCATCTTCCTTAGTTCAAATCTGGTCTCAGACACTTCCTAGCTGTGTGTAACTGTGGGTAAGACACTTAACCCTATTTATCTCCATTCACTTATCTCTAAAAGAAGCTGGAGAAAGAAATGGAAAACCACTCCAATATCTTTGCCAAAAAACTCCAAATGGGGTCACAAACAGTTGGACATGACTGAAATGATTGAATGACAACAATGCTTAATAGTGAGGGAAGGAAGGAAGGAAGGAAGGAAGAAAGGAAGGAAGGAAGGAAGGAAGGAAGGAAGGAAGGAAGGAAGGAAGGAAGGAAGGAAGGAAGGAAGGAAGGAAGGAAGCAAATGAATATTTATTAAGTGCCTACTGAATGCCAGGCAATAAGCTAAGTGCTTTACAAACATTTAGTTCTCACAACTAGGAAAAAGGGATAAATTATAGGGATTGGAAAGTTCTTGTCAAGAGGTACTTAGTTAAAAAATAAAAAAGGTACTTTGAGCTGGCATAAACAACAAAGATGTCTACCATTTTTCTTGGGAGATATGTTTAGTATGTTATGGAGATGCAGCTAGGTAGCAAAATGAATAGAGCACTGAACTTGTAATCAGGAAGACCTAAGGTCAAATTCTGTCTCATGCACTTACTAGCTGTGGGACCCTTTAACCTCTTTGTGCTTTGTAAATGACTGGATTGGATTTTATGAACTTCTCTCACCCTAAATCTATTACTCTATAATCTTATGACGTGAGAAAGCCTGATGTCCACTACATATGTGTTTTCTTCAACATTCCTGGGTAGCTTCAGCTTATTGGGGGGGAACTAATGCTTCTGAATCTGTTCTTACCCCTTTTGTTTTTACCCTGTTATCTGCTCTTGCTTCCATTATATTTGCATATTCATGATGATGATAATGATGATTTATACAGTGCTGTATGGTTTGCAAAGTGCTTTACACAGATTTTTATCCTGACAATACCCTGGAAGGTAGGTACTATATTATCCCCATTTTAGGGGTGATAAAATTGAGGCAGACAGAGCCTAAGTGACTTACCTAGGGTGCCATAGCTAGGAAGTATCTGAAGCTAGATTTGAATTCAGGTCTTCATGACTTCAGGCCCAGAACTCTATCCATTGTATAACCTAAGTTACATATTCATGCAGAAATATATGTTACCTTTAAAATTATGATTTGATTAAATAGCATCCTTTGAACCTGCCTTGGTCTCTTTAGCCAGCTTATTCTGAGTTGGAATGTTGTCTTTAGTCATCATGATTTCACCCTGGAGAGCTTCATGTTTCTCTCAGGCCAGCTTCTTCCACAGAATATTAGGTCATTAGATCTTAGCTGTCCTTTCCCTAATCTTTTGAAATCTGTTTTCTCAAAATGTTGAATGCACATCAGATATATCTAGCTTTTCTCTCCCTCTCTATCATGAACACTGATGGAATGCCTACATTTCCTCAAGATTCTAGTTATTTCTACTTAAACTACAAGTCCCTTCTTATTTGTTTGAATCAAGTTTGTTCCTCTGAACAATTCTCTTACCTTTTGAAGGATAAATTTGTTTGAAAGTAAATCATGACATTTTCATCTGCCCTGTCTTTAGCAAAAAGAGGTTCAGAAGAAACCATAGGACAATAGGGTATTTGTTAAGCAAATTCATCAGACAAAATAAATATACAAAAGGCATGTACAGTGGATAGAGTGCTGACCTTGGCTTCAGGAAGACCTGAATTCAAATCTGACCTCAGACACTTACTAACTCTGTGAACACGGGCAAGTCAGTTACCCCAGTTTGCCTCAGTTTCCTTATCTGTAAAATTAGCTGGAGAAGGAAATGGGAGACCACTCCAATATTTGCTGTGCTAAGAAAACCCCAAATAGGGTAACAAAGATTTGGACATGACAGAAACAAATGAACAACAAGCATATAATAAGATAAGAAAATGGTTAAATCAATGATTACATGTTTCAAGGCTATTAAAAAGATTCTCACTTTCCTTGAGGGGAAAGGAGAAGAAAACTAGATTTGCAGTCATAGGTTCAAATTCTGTCTGTGAGGCTTACTTCTGGTGAGATGCTGTGCAAACTTCTTACCTTCTCTTGACCTCAGAAAACATCAATGAGTAGACTTCAACAATGGGCTCAAAGGATGGAAGAGTAAAGAAATGAATTATTATTAGACTATAACTCACTTTTCCTTTCTGGGTTGGGAGTATGAAGAAAATTCTTATGAATGGGATGATAAAGAGGGGAGGTACTGAGGGGATCTGGAGTCACATGACTCAATTAGGAGAGGTCAGAAGGAATATGCTTTTTTCTCCAGGGGAAGTGAGGGTTAAGTGACTTGCCCAGAGTCACACAGCTAGTACATGTCAAGTCTCTGAGTCCAGATTTGAATTCAGGTCTTCCTGAATCCAGGGCCAGTGCTTTATCCACTGTGCCACCTAGCTGCCCCAGGCATATGCTTTTTAAAAAAAATCGTTCGTTTTGCTTGAAGGATACTGGGAAATAAGGGAGAGATTACTGAAATGGGAGCAGAGGGCAGGAAGACTTGGGGTATTTCACATGGCCTTCCGGAAGTGAAAGGGTGCATCAGAGGTGCCCACCATTGTTTTCCACTCTCCCCCCCCCCCCGGCCACACTCCCTGTCTAACCACATGTTGAGCATTCTTTGGGGAACAGGAGTATGTATATATGTTCAGAAGGATGATGCAAGTGACCCTAGAATGTGAAAGTGTTGAATTCAAGGACCCTTTTTCAGTCTAAGCCCCTGATTATGGGGACACATATTCTTATAACACCCTACATTATTTCATTACAAATTTCTGATCATGGACCTTCTCAAGCCAAGATCTTTTCAAATCAAAAGGTATAGAAAGGAATGCATAACCAGGCCAGATATTAGGCTAGATAGGGAAAGCAAAGCTTTTCACTTACAGAAACCCCACCTTATATGAAGGTCATTGACAGAATAAAGATAACACATTTATGCACAAAGCCCATGAATGCAGATTGCATTTCAGAGTATTCTAGCTTGATAAAAAAAAATGATTAATTACATTTATATTTCTTGGAAAGGAGCCTCACAAATTAATGTTATTCAAATTAAGAGAATCATTGATGAGGAGGAAGATTCTGGATAGCACTCTTATGTGAGGTAAGAAAGGAATGGGAAAAGAAAGAGAGACAGGAGAGAATGATAAAGATAGATTTGTAGGATTGGGTCTTCAGCAGAATATGGAGACCATGGAAGGCAAAGAAGGGTCTTTGGGAGGAGGCTAAAGTCAGAATCACGTACATAAAAGAAACTTCTGGTACATAGCACTGACTAAAAAAAGAAAGAAAGAAAGAAATATGCATACATAGACACATGCATATAAAGAGTGAATTTACAGGAGGAAAACACAAATAAAAAGTATTACCTTTATTATGAGGGTGTTGAACTTGACAATAAGATACATAATATTGTCAGATCTTCTTGACTGTTAGGCCAATTCTCTATCCATTGTACCACATAATACACACATGCATACATGCATATACCCCATACATATATACACACATGTGTACACATATACTATATGTATGCACATATACATGCATATGTGTATATCTATTGATCTAATCTCTATCTTGATCTCTCCCTAGGTCTGCTTCTACCTCAATTTGTATCTTTACTTGGCTATCAAGACGTGAATTTAAATTTTCCTGAATTTAAAAATCATCAAACAGTGGCATATGGCTACACTATGTTTTCATAAAATGTAAAATATGCACATAGGATATTACTCATATAAGAACTTTGAAAAGCTCTGTTTTTTTTCCTTTTAGATAAAAAAATAACATTTAAAACTTCCATTGGGGAGTTAATGTAGCACAATGGAAAAATAATTGGAATAAGAGTAAGTAAACCTATATTCAAGTCTCATTCTTTTTACTTACACATTCACTAAGTAGTGACCTTAGGCCAATCTCTTCCTCTCTCAGGGAATAATGTTTCCTCAATAGGTAATGATAAACCTGGTCCTATATCTCCCAAGGGGGTTGTGAGGGTCAGACCCTGCAACATCTGGAGTATTCATTTGATCAGCTGGGCTTGGTGTTACTTTGGGCAAGGGTACTGGCATTCACCAGGCATTTGGAAGCAAAACAGTCCATGTTTGAAAATCTCATTATGAGCCTCTTCCCTCCAAAGCCATAAACAACCTGAGTGTTTCTGGCAACAAAGATTGCCTTGGATTATAGCATGAAATGTGCCTCTGGGGACAATTCTATGTTTCAGGATGTGTGTACCATTCAATTGTCAAATATCTGAACCGATGTGATTCTCAAAGGAGCCACAGAAAGCAGGGAAATTGTTAACAAAATAAAAACTCCAGGATGTAGTGAGAGGATGAGGCCAGAAGATGTTTTACTCACATATCTGAGATGGGGAATTACAGACTATTTCAGGATAACAATGCATCAGGATAAGAATATTCCCTATTGGTGGAAGCTGTTGGCTATTGGAGAATGAGTAAATGTCAGATCCCTCCACCCAAGCTTTAGTGATACTCATACCTCTCCTCCGACTAGTTTGCCAACCACAATCTCCATTATAATCATCCCTAGTGGTCCTTCAGCAACAGCCATGTCAATCTTCCTCATGTCTCTGAGCACTTGTTGGGTATGTTATCCTGCCAACTGCACCGATTGTTGGGTATAAGCAGGAGCTCAGATGTATACCTCCCCCATACTCTGGAGATAACTCAACACTGAAGAAAACCATTGACAGCTTCAGGGTGAAAGAGAGAGAATTTATTTATAGGAGACTTATTTACAAGGAGGTCAGTATCTGGGAATGCTGGTGGTTGTTATGTGAATTCCCATCTAGCTGCTCCCCAACCTTCTCTGATATTTATACATGTAGATTACATAAGCATACTTGGCAGGAAGCCTTCTTTGTCTTCCCAAGTACAAATCAGAGGTATAGGGGCACATGCACAGGAAATTGATTGGTCAAAAGGTGGTGTGACTTCCCTGTGCTTGGCTAAGATGCTCTAAATGTTCTGTAAGGGCAGCCCATAGGGCCCTTCCTTATTTGGATATTCTGTTCTGCATGTCTTAGGTCCCACACTCCACCTATACTTCCCCAGGAAACTATTGATAAGAAAGTCTAAGACTGTCAAGGAGAGGCAAACGATGTGGTAGTGTGTCTAAATGATGCACATGCACACATACCTCCCCTTAGGTAATAGCATGAATGGGAGATCAGATTTTTCCGTTTGGGACCCAGCCATACAGCTAAAGCCATGGTACCCTACAGTAATGTTCATCCATATCCCTAGCACTCTTAGGGGAAATGGAAGTACAGGGAAAGATAGGTTTAAACTGAATAGGATATAGTTAATATAGGTAAAACCAAGGTTGATATATCCAGGGTTTTGGATGGTGTAATGTGGGTAAGCAGGCAAAACTGGGAAACATTAATCCTAGTTGTTTTTGTTTTGTTCTGTTGATGTGACAATGAGGGCTAAGTGACTTGCCCAGGGTCACACAGCTAGTAAGTGTCAAATATCTGAGGCCAGCTTTAAACTCAGGTCCTCCTGAATCCAGGGCCGGTGCTTTTTCCTCTGTGCCACCTAGCCACCCCTAGTTGTTTTAACATTATTTAAAATCATTTCACTGGTTATAAGAAGGTGTCTGAAAGATGACATCTCGATATCATGCCCCTACAAGTGTCTCCTAATTAACCCAACCTTCACACAACTACCAAAATAATATTCCAGGACTCTAGTACTAGGAAGCATGCTACTCACTTCTCAGAAAACCTTCTGTGGCTCCTAACTGACCATAGCATAAAATACAACTGCCTTACAAGTTCATTTGATGTCCTCCACTATCTGGTTCCCATGTATTTGGTTGCATAATACTCCCATTAACTAAACATAAATTTGTTAAACTGGATTATTAGCTACTCTTGGAATATGATACTCCATTACTCACCTTTGTGCCTTTGCAGTTGTGTCAAGGTAATGGAATGTGATAAATGAGATTTAGCAGATACTCAGGGGCCCACCTGGAGACTGAGTTAAACAGACTGAATTGGATAAGGCAACTGACTCTTGACTGCTTACTGGATTGTAAGCACATCTGGCTGGTACATAAGGGCACTTAAGAAAGTAATTGTTCTCAGAAGCTAAAAACATTGAACTTTACATCGAGACCACCTTTGGGTCCAGTGAACCAATGAATTTGAATGACACTAGCCAATCAGCTTGAAGAACCTCCCATTTCTGGGAGGGGAACATGAAGCAGGAAGCAGACGGTAGGGAGAGGTTTCTGGCACTTTTTGGTGTGAGAGATTGGCATGGTGGCAGAAGACTTCAGCAGGGGGAGCTTAGGAAGGTTAGGATTGCCAGGCTATAGGAAATCTGTTCTCAATCTTTCTCTTTCTTTTATTATCTTTCAATAAACCCTTAAAAAACCTAAACTCGTTTATCAGTGATTTTTAGTCAGTTTCCCCCCAAAACTGGGGGGATAGATTAGAACTCACATTTAGAATTTTAAATACACACAGTGGATGTCCTATATACTTGGAATGCAGTTCTTCCTCACCTACACATCCCAGAATCCTTGTCTTTTTTCAAGTCTCAACTCAGGTGCCACATTTTAGGTGGAAACATAGTTCACGTTCCTAGTTTTCCCTGTTCACTTCTTTCTTAGTTTTCCTTGTACTATACTTGTTTATTGATTGCAAAAATGATATTTACCATCATCATTAATGATGCCCAACTCTGAAACCATGTTGAATTGGGACTCCCTATAGATCAATTGATTAACAATCATCAATCCAAAAGCATTAAATGCTTACTATGTCACAGTCCTCCTGATGCACTGTGTTGATTTTAACAAACCCTAAAACATTGCAGAGCAACTAAATTATATTCATAATAATTCAAAAGAGTTCAACCTAACTAACCAGAAAGGGAAAAAAATAACAAATGGATGAAGAATTCCTAATATCTAGACCATGGTATCCAGTTGGATGGCAACTCATAGATCTCATTAATTTGCATGTGTAACTTGTATAGGCATTTCAAATGTTCAGTAAGCTGGAACCTGGATTGAGCCAGGAGAAGAGGAGCCTCGATTGCTTTTGGAAAATTGTCAAATTCTATTAATAACCCTGAAACAAAAGGGCATCTTTTTTACACCATTTTTTAAAACTTGGAGCTACAAAATTACATTCTTCAAATCATTACAATACCTAGGACAGGATTTAAACTCAGGTATTCCTGTCTCCTGGTAGTCAGAGTCAAAAATACTTTAGTTCAAATCTTGTCCTAGACATTTTGCCATTTGTGTGATCTTGGGCAAGTCATTTAACCTCTCTGGGCCTCAGTTTCCTCACCTGTAAAATTAAAGTGTTGAACACAAAGACTTCTTAAGTTCCTTCTAAGTCTAAATCTATGATCCTATGATAATTGAAATGAAGGATCACCTAATGGACAATGGAGGGTAAATGACAGATTTTATATTTATATATATGTATATATGTATATATATATATATGTGTGTGTGTGTGTGTGTGTGTATGTGTATGTATGAAGTAATATAAATGATGTCATGAGAGAAATAGGTGATTTGAGGGGTGGGTGAAATAAATGTCTTTGTTATATAGCAAGGCCAAAGAATAATTGTTAAATGGCACATGGGTCACACTGGTATCTGCACACTATTAAATGAATGAGAATATCCATTAACGTATTCATTGGACCCATTGGGGCAAACTTATAGAAAGACATAGGTAGGTCCACATAGGTAGGCATGGATGGGCTGATTTCTGCCTCACTGGAGGGAATTTCCATGTTAAAAGATATCATAGATCTTTTGGAGTGCTGGATTGTACTGACTCCAGTCAGCGGGTATAGTGGATAGAGAACGGGATACAGAATCCAGGAAACTAGTTCAAATCTAGTATTAGACATGTATTAAGGGTTTGACCCATAGCAAATCATTGGATCTTTATCTGTTTCAGTTTCTTCATCTATGAAATGGGGATAATAATTTCATGAGAGTTGTGAAGATAAAGTGTGATAATATTTATAAAGCTCTTTGAAACCTTTAAAAGTGTTATATAAATAGCTTCTTGTTCTTGTTCTTGTTCTTCTCCTTCTTCATCTCATCCCACAGAAGAATGCAAGTTCTTTGAGGTCAGGTGTTATTTCCTTTTGCTCTTTGTGGCCCAGGGCTGAACTCAGAGCTTTTTAAACCATTAAACCTTAACTTTTTTTTGGTGAGGCAATTGGGGTTAAGTGACTTGCCCAAGGTCACACAGCTAGTAAGTGTCAAGGGTCTGAGGTAGGATTTGAACTCAGGTCCTCCTGAATCCAGGGCCCATTCTTTTTCCACTGTGCCACCTAGGTGCCCCAAACCTCAATAAGTTTTGCTAAATTGATTTAATTTAGCATCTTGGAGGATGTTAGAATTCATCTACTTCACCTTCATTTTACAGAGGAGGGAAATTAGTTGGAGTATCTAAAAAAAATCAGGAAAAAAAACACCCCTCATTTGGACTGGGTCTTAAAGAATGAGAAGGATTTCAGGAAAAAGCAGGAGGACAGGGCCTTCCACAGAGAGGGTAAAGGACAAGTCAAACAAGTAGAAAAGTTCAAGGTATTTGGAGAGAGCAGAAACTAATCCAGCAGAGTGTGAATCAAAGGCACATTTAGAGGAAGAGCTGTACGATTTAAAACTAAATGGTAAACCCCATTTGGGGCTTTCTTGGTAGAGATACTAGAGTGATTTGCCATTTCCTTCTCAGCTCATTTTTCAGATGAGCAACTGGGGCAAACAGGGTTAAGTGACTTGACTTGCCTAGAGTCACACATTTAGTAAATGTCTGAGGCCAGATTTGAACTGAGAAGGATGAGTCTTCCTGAATTTAGGTCTGGCACTCTATCCACTGTGCTACCCAGCTGCCCCTTAGGTTTGTGTAACATCAGAAATAATGAACTTGGAGTACGGAGTGTCTGAGAGTTAATAACTGTGTGACCCTGGATAACTAACTTATCCTATCAGCCTCAGGAAGCATAATAATAACCTTTATTGTGAGATTTTTATGAAAGTAAAATGATATGGTGCCACAAAGTGCTTTGTAGACTTTATATATATACTCATATATGCTTATGAGTTATTGTTATCATCATCATAACCTATTCTTTAATTGGTATGGACTGGGTATATATGGACAAGTTAGGAGACAGGTTGGCAATTGCATTGGGAGTATCCCTTACATACTCAAATAACTACTCAAGGGGAGAAGACCAATGGCAGAATCACTATAATCCTCTACCATCTCCTAATCTCTTCTCACCAAGCACCCTTCTCCCTTCTCACAGGGTCATCTCATATCAAGTAATATTCTTCCCCTTATTAAGTTCAGTGGCACTCTTTCAACATTTTAGCATACTCTGCTCTATCTACCCAAAGGCATGTCTCATTCATTCACCATTTTTTCTTTTTTTTCTTTTTTTCTTTTCTTTTCTTTCTTTCTTTCTTTCTTTTTTGCAGGGCAATGAGGGTTAAGTGACTTTCCCAGGGTCACACAGCTAGTAAGTATCAAATGTCTGAGGTCAGATTTGAACTCAGGTCCTCATGAATCTAGGGCCAGTGCTTTATCCACTGCTCCACCTAGCTGCCCCCATTTCTTTTGTCTACAACAATCATACACCAATCATGTCTTCTGAAGAGCCCCTATGGAAATACAATCCATGACTCTCCTCCTTTGCTTCTCCCATACAAATGGGAGCTTTGGAAAGAATTTGAACTTTGATACTTTGACTAGTGGCACATATGCCCAATCTTTCATTTCTAAGAACCAGTAGAATTCCAATTTTCTCATAATAGGTTAGGGATAGGAACTAGATTTGGGATTTGATTGGTACTGAGAGCTCCCAGATGAGAAAACTCTTTATCAAGGACAGGTCAAACCAAATGCAAGTCAGTATCTTCTTGGCAAATCATAAACTTACAGAATTTCCTAGAGTACCAAGGAGTTGTGACTTGCCTATGATCATACAGCCAGCATTCGTCAGAAGTGGATCTGAACACAGTTCTTCCTGGGTTTAAGTTCAGCTCTCTATTCATTACTCCATTCCTTCTTCGTGGAAATAGTGGGAGAAAAGGCTGGAAATACATTTTGGACTTAAACTGTAGAGGATCTTGAACAGCAAAATGAGTTGACAATCCTATTGGTAGTGGGAACCCAATCTTACTTCAGAATATTACCCTTTTATATACTCTTGATTCCAATCCAACTGTACTATGAGCTGTTCTTCAGATTTACTGTGCTATTTCTTGCCTTCATGCACTCTTCTGGATGATACTTTGTATTTGGAATGCAATCCCTCTTTATCTTAGCTTTTTAGAATGCTCTTCCTTCAAGGCTCAATTAAGATGCAGCTTCTTTAGGGGACAGCTAGGTGGTACAGTGGATAAAGCACCAGCCCTGGATTAAGCAGGACCTAAGTTCAAATCTGGCCCCGGACACTTGACACTTACTAGCCATGTGACCTTGGGAAGTCACATAACCCTCATTGCCCCAACCAAAACAAAAGATACAACTTCTTTGATGCCTCTTCTCCTGATGTTCCAGCTTAAAGGGACCTCTTCCTATTCTTGATCTTTCATGTGTTCCCTTCCATCCCTACCTTGTATCTTACTTTTTTTTTTTGCATGATCCATCTGTGGTAGACTGCAAGCTTTTTTTGAGAATAGGGACTGTTTAATTTCTGTCCTTGTATTTCTAGTGCCTTGTATACGTTGTTATTGTTGTTCAATTGTTTTCAGTTGTGTCCAACTCTTTGTGGCCCAATTAGGGTTTTCTTGGTAAAGATACTGGAGTGGTTTTCCCTTTTCTTCTCCAGCTCATTTTACAGATGAGAAAACTGAGGCAAACAGGGTTGTGACTTGCCCGTGGTCAGTCAACAGGCGAGTGTCGGAGGCCAGATTCAAACTCATGAAGTTGAGTCTTCCTGACACCAGTCTGGTACTCTATCTATTGTGCCACTTAGCTGCCTATCTTGTATATTAGAGATGTCTAATAAATGTTTATGGAAATGAACCCTTTCTCCACAAATTTCTTGTGACACTTTTTGCCTGAGCTTCTTGGTCCTTAACATCTTGCCACTTGTATGACTGTCATTTGTGTTCCCATCAGATTCTGGTCTCCCTCTACCCCCTCAGAAGATGGTAAGCACTTTGAAGGCAAAGGCTGTTGTCACGTTCCATTCTTAGTACCTAGCATAGTACTAAAATAGAAGCTAGTAAATGTTTGTTGAACTGTATTGAATTGAACCTGGTTTTGATAAATTTATCAGGTTACAGTAATTGGAGCACTACACTTTCCCTTGGAGGGTATACTTCATCTCATATTGGAGTAAAATTCATTGTGTGCAACTACAACAGCATGACCCTGTTTAAAGTTGCCAGATGATCAGATTTTTTTTATTAAATTTTTACTTCTTTGCTGTTTTCCCTCCCTTGGCCTTATAGCCTCTTGCCCTCCATCACTACCAACAACAAAATTCCCTCCTTATCCCGCATTAGCTACTGTCAGAGGCTATTTACTGCTAACGTTGCTCTCTTTCTTTCTTTTAATAAGTTGCTCCATAAACTTTGCTGATACGGCTGCCTCGGGTGCAGAATCTCACCTTGGCTCAGCAGTAACTAACAAAAGTTTTGGGACACGTCCCCATTACTACAGTTATGACTCCATAGTGGGCAGCTGCCTTGACCTCAAGCCTAACCCTGGGGGAAAAATATGTGTCTGAATAAATAAACATACACACATATGTGTATATATATATATACATGTACATAGATGATATACATACACACATATACACATACATACATATGCATCGGATGGCAAAGGATGAAGACCTTGTGGCTTTGGGTGCAGCACTAAAATGACATTCCATAGTAGGAAAGGAACCCGCACTAGAGGAGTTGTCTATGGTTTCCTGAGCACATGGCCCCTGAGTTGAGCCTTTAAGGAAGACGAGGAATCTACATTCTTTAATCTCTGAGCATGAAGATCTACAAAGGGAGTTTAAGAGAGAAGTTACTCTCTCGTCCACCGCCCCCACCCCGCTCACCGGTTTACAGATGAAGAGACTGAAGCTCATGGACAAGGAAGTGACTGAACTAAAATAAGAGAGGTAGTAAGAATCAGTACCAGGATTAAAACTAAGGTTCTCTGACTCTAAATTCCTAAATCCATGTGCTTTCTTGACTATGTAATGTTGTCAAGGAACCTAAACCTTTTATTTTCATTCAGTTCGGTTTGACTTATAGGATCATGAGATCATAGATTTAGGGACATTGTACCCCTCATTTCCTGGGGATTAATTTGTTGTTCTTGTTGATTCAATTCAGTTATTTTTCTATTATGTCTGAATCTTTATGACCCTATTTAGGTTTTTTGTTTGTTTGCTTGTTTTGGGGATTTTTTTCCCCAAAGACACTGTAGTGGTTTGTCATTTCCTTCTCCACTTCATTTGACAGATAGGGAAACTGAGGCAAACAGGGTTAAATGACTTGCCTCAGGTAACATAGCTAGTAAGTATCTGAGGCCATATTTGGACTCAGGAAAATGAATCTTCCTGCCTCCAGGCCTGGCACTTTATCCACTGGGTTACCTAGCTGCCATTCTTGCTGATTATCCCTTTTTAATCTCTGAGATATCATAAAACAATAGAATCATAATAGGATTTAGAGTTGGGATCCTGGAGTCCATCTAACTCAATCCTTTTGAATTCATGTAGTCCAACCCCTACCTGAACAGAGATGTTATATTCTATGGCATGTAGTCATTCAACTTCTGCCTGGAAATCTCCAGTTAAAATGAGCCCATTGTATTCCAAGTAAGACCATTTCACTTTTGGACAGCTCCTATTGTGATAAAGTTTGTTCTTAATTTTTAGTCAAAATATGCTTTGCTGTAACTTTAACAGCTATTTCTAGTTGTACCCTCTGGGACCAAACAGAATTGAAATGATCCCTTGTTGGTATAAGAGGTTCTTTTCCAGTATTGGGAAACAAGGTGGTCACCACAATTCTTTATAATTCTAAGATTTTGTGATCCTCTAATCCATTTTATGCATGATAGACCTCCCAATACCTGAAAATTGTTCTCATGCCACTCCCCGCCAAGTATTCCTTTCTCCAGAGTAAAGATCTTCAATAGCTTCATATGGCATACTTTCCAGTCCTCTTTACCATCCTGGGCATTGTCTTTTGGGCATGCTTAGCTTGTCCACCCTCCCTTACTTAAATCCAATTTACTGCAAGTCATGACACCACCTCAGGATGTCATTGTCCTCTTTGAGAGTGGAGGACAAACAACAACAAAAACTTAGCTTGTCAGTGTTCTTTCTGAAATGCCTATTGCATCTCCTAAAAGTGAACTTAATGGTCCACCTGTGGTCTGAGCAAGGCAGAAATCCATGTGGCTATTATCTCTCTTGCACTAGACTCCATACTTCGTTTTTGAAGTAAAGGCTTAGATCATGGAAACTATTATGGCTGCTTTGTCATAGAGTTGACTGGCACTGAGCCTGAAATCCTTTAAAACTCCAGAGTTTCCCCCCATGAATCTTAAACTAGCTATGCCTCCCTTAATTTATGGACTTCTATGCCTATTTTAGGACCTTTCATCTACCTCCATTAGATTCTACTTTATTAGGACTGTTCCTTTGTTGTAGCTAAGAGGCTTACTCTATGACTTCATCTCTATTGTGAGAGACATTCCAGGTTATAAACAACTGACTTACAAATAAACTTTTGGAATGGAACCTGTAGTTTGACTGTGTACTACCTATGTTCTGAATTCCCATTAGGAGAAAATACCTTAGGATAGAAATTAGTTCAGCAACTTTTAAGTGTTATGGTTTGAGTCACTGGATTCTTAGTAAGCAGAAAGGGAAAAATGGGAGAAAAAAGGATTAAAAATGAAAATCAAAAGAAAATTACTATTCAGCCATAGGTTGCTAAATCTCTATTAACCTCCTGCTGTGTTACTAGTCTACTGCCAACTTATATTACCCAGAGACAATGTTAGAAGGCATTTAAAATAAATTAGCATTCATGTTGAACTCTCATTTTGAGTACATGCTTATCTTGATTTTTTTCACTGGGAAATGTCAGTAGGAGTATCACATGTAAAACTGGGGTTGTAGGAGATTGGAGAATGCCTTATTCTCTCAAGGATAACTGTAACCTTGCTTACTGTCTTCTGTGCTTTGCAGTCAACCCATAGAGGTTAGCTTTGTTGCAGTAGGAGTAGGAGGTGAGGTGTTTTTTCATACCCATTCTAAAGAGGAGCTGACAGATAGCATGATAATAAAAACTAATAGCTTAGGTCTTTATGGTCCTTTATTGCTTAAAAAGCATTTTATATACATTATTTTGTTTGAAGCTCAGTAATAACAAAAGGTAGTATCTATATGTATGTATCAATAATATATAGTATATTCTATACATATACACATACATATGTGTGTGTAGATATTATATGTAGAGAGTAAAAAGATGAGAGAGAGAGAGAGAGAGAGAGAGAGAGAGAGAGAGAGAGAGAGAGAGAGAGGTGTATAAAGGTTTTTAAATATGTTAACTCATTTGATCCTCACAACACCCTGGAGGTAGTTATTATTATTATTCCCATTTTATAGATGAGGAAAGGGACACAGTATCACATAGTATGTTTCTGAGGCAAGATTTAAATTCAGATTTTTTTTTTTGCAGGGCAAAATTGACTTGTCCAGGGTCACACAGCTAGTATCAAGTGTCTGAGGCCAGATTTAGAACTCAGGTCCTCCTGAATCCAGGGTGGGTGCTTTATCCACTGTGCCACCTAGATGCCCCCAAATTCAAATTTTAATGACGTGAAATCCAACCCTGTATTTCTGTATCACCTAATTTACTCAAAACAATAATAGCTCTAGATTGGGAGTAAAAGGACCTAGGTTAAATTCTGGCTCTGAGATTTATTACCTGTGTGACCTAAGGCAAATCCTTTTACCTTGAGGTGCCTCTCATCTATAAAATGAGGGATTTGGACTAGATAAGATCTGAGGTCTGTTGATGAACTAAAGTCTATGGCCCTATAGCCATAAAGCAAATTTGTACTGTGTTTTATGATTCCAGATCACTTTTACTTTCATTTTAGCATTAGATCTTCACAGCGTGTAGAGATGAAAGTTTTTATCCCTGGTTTACAAATGAGGACATTGAATTCCAGAAAAGGGAAGTCCTAACTTACTCAAAGTCATCCCTAGAATTAAATGGAATATTACATGTGGAATAGTTCTTGGAAAACATGGTTCAACTCTTTCCTTTTACAGATAAAGAAACTGAGGTTCAGAGAGTGACTTTCCCCGAGTCAATCAGGGATGAATCTAGAACTTGCACACAGGGCTTTTAACTCAAAAATTCTGATTCTCTTTTTACCATGTCATGCTACCTCTTCCAATGGATAAGTAGTAGAACTGGGATTGCAATCCAAGTCTTCTTGGGACAAAAACCACAACCACGACCACAACTTCCTAACACTTGGAACTGCCCCAAAGGGGGAATGGGTTGCTTCATATCCAAAGGGTTCCTCTTGGAAGTCATATGACCACTTATTGCATATTGTTACAAATTTTAATGGGGGATTCTTTTTGGGTATAGGTTGGACTATCTCTCTAGTAACTAGGATCCCTTCCAATTCTCCAATTCTGTCATTCTGTCTTAGTATCCAGGCCCATAGTAGTGCAAGTAAGGGGTTAGGATAATGCCACTATTAAAAATATTTTGTGGAGAGTCTCTACAGCACAAAAAACAAATTACCCTTTTTTTTTGTTTTACAACTTAGTATGTATTTTCCTGACCTAATCCTTATTGACCTCCCCAGGCACACCTGATTTCTCAGAATTTTCAATTCATAGACTTCCAAACTTTGAAGGGACCTCAGTGACCTAATACTATGATCTATATTTAAAGAATAAATACCTTTCACAACATATCCAAGTCATCTGGTCTTTTCTGGACTATCTTAGGTGAATGGAGGGGAATCCACTAGTTGCCAAGACAATTCTTTCCATTTGTAGATGATTAATCTTGAGGAAAATTTTTCCTTAGACTCTTTAATTTTGTCTCCTTCCAAATTTCACTGATTGTTTCTAGCTCTGCTCTCTGGCTCCATTTAGGATGTTTAATACCTATACCTTTTGGCAGCTCTCTAATGATTTGAAGGCAGCTATCACATTCTTTGTAACTCTAGAATCAGACTTATATTTAGTGATCCCATGAATTCTGTTGGCAGGATTTCCAGTATATTATCCTGGATTATTCATTGGATCCTACCATTTTTCCTCCAGAAGTTTTTGTTCTTTTTCTCCTTTCTCTTGAAGCCTTCCTCCCTTTCCGGGCTCTATGTCCTTATCTTTCTCTGTCTTTTTTGTATTTCTGTCTTTTTCTCTCTGTCTCTGTCTCTCTCTCCATCTCCCTTCATCTCTGTCTGTTGCTCTATCTCTTTTATTATGGCTCTTATTAATTTCCCTCTAACCATTATCCCTAAGAGTTGGGGTTCTGCCTCTCCAGGCTCAGTGATCTTTTTTACTATGCTGTTCATTTCATCAATAACCGATGTTAATGCACTAGGTTAGATGATTCAGTTTCTTTTTGGTTAGTAGGCTTCATTCAATTCCATTCCATATCCACATGCTTACCTCTAATCCACAGTGTCTGCAAAATGAACGACTATACTTGATAACTTATAAAGTTTGTTGTTACCTCAATCCTGTGAACCCAAGCTCAAACCCTATTGTCAGAGAAATGTCCAAGATCACTCCTCTTTCGTTCTAACTGCTCCTCATCTGATTGATTCACACCATATCAAGAGAGGAATAAAGGCAAATGAAGCTGAGATTTCTCGTGCTCCTCTGAGTTTTTCTATTTCTGCTTTCGATGTGGTTGCTCACTTGCCTATCCTGCCCTGAATCACAAGGTTCTCCTGCGGAAAATGGATTATAGTATTGGAACCCAGGTGACCAGGCTCCAAATCCTACTTGCTAGCTTTGGAAAAGTCATTTCATCTCTGTTCTTCAATTTCCTCATTTATGAAATGAGGATACTTACACTGCCTATGTCCCAGGATTGTTCCGAGGATGAACATAAATCAGGTTTTAAAAATCTTAGACTTGGCAAGTGCCTTTGAAATGACTGAGACCAAATAAAATGTGACTTCCAATCCTTCCACAATATTCAGCTTTTATTTTAAGGAGAAGCCAGTTAAGTGAGAGGCCAGTGCTACCAGTGGCAACCCATTTAACCTTTGGATAGCTCTAATTATTGCCACATTGTCCTTGACATTGAGCTGAAATCCTCTTTTTGGCAACTTCTAACCTATGTTCCTGCTTTCTCCGAGTAAACAAAACAAATCCAATCCCTCTTCCATATGCTGACCCTTCGAAAACTTGAAGGGACAAGAGGCAGCATAAGAGAGTCTAGAGGGACCATCTCCATCATCATTAATGACCACCTCCACTCAGGCTCTGGCTGAGACTTTACCTGTCAGAGTCATTCAGTTCATTTAGTTATTTGTACACTGTCTAGTCATTGGATACATATCTCACCTCTAGGATAGTTTAATGTGTTCTTTAATAGTAAAAACAAATAAACAAACAAAAAGCTGCATGATTCTTTTGCCCTATTGACCCATTTTTTTCTGTTGTCTGACATAGGCCTGAATTTCATCATCTGTTTCATGAGTTACTATAGAGAAACAAATCACTATCTAGAGTTCAATCTGTTGATTGTGACCCTCTCTGTACTCTAAGAATTAAAGAATTAAGGGTCAGAAGATGTCTCACCAGACAGGTAGTCCGACCCAGACATGAAAAAGAATTCTTCTAGAAAATAACCTCAAAGTGGTTATCTAGACTTTGCTTGAAGACCTTAAGTGATGATGAAGCCATGACCCTCCGGGGCAGCCCATTCCTCTCTTGGATAGCTCTCATTGGTAGGAAATTTGTCTTAATAATTCCACCTTTGATTCTTTGCAATTGCCACTTGTTACTCCTAATTCTATCCCTTCTCTCTTCAGACAAGCAGAATAAATGTAATATCTTTTATTTTTAATTAAATGTTATTTTTTCTAATTAATAATTATTTATTTTGTTCTCTTACTTCCTTTCACTTCTGAAAAAACACAAAAAGAAAACAACCTTTGTAATAATCACACAATCAAATGAAATAATTTTCCTCATTAGTCATGTCTGAAACTGTGGGTCTCATTTTACATATTGAACCCATCACTTTTCTGTTGGGGGGTGTGTGACATGTTTCATCATAAGTGCTCAGCAATTGTGGTTGGTTACCGTATTGCAAAGAGTTCTTATATCTTTCAAAGATTTTTTTTACACTATTTTTGTTTCTGTACAAATTATTCTCTGGACTCTGTTCCCTTCACTCTGTATCAGTCCATATAAGTCTTCTCAGGTTTCTCTGAAATTCATCCATTTGATAATTTCTTTGATAATTTCTACATGACATCTTAAAATATGTGAAGGTAGCTCTAAGTCCCCTTGAAGCTGATTTGGTTCTCAGACAGTAGACAGTTGGTCACTGTTACTATACTTGACTCCTTTATGGATTGGTAGAATATGTCAGAGCTTTTACTCTGTAGCTATAATTTATGAGACACCTGGGTCATAATGAGGTATTTGAGGAGGATTTTCATGGAGGCCCTATATGTAGTAGGTGCTTAATATCTAACAGATGGCATACCATGGATGATGGGCATGCCATTTGGCTCCTTATTCTCTCTGGTGTCCTTGATTTCTGTTGCTTACCCAGTTCCCAATATCCCTTTCTACCTTATCTGTTCCACAAGTTAAGATAGTCATTTTGGCTGTTGGTTACACTAAGATAAACTCTGCACCATAAGCAAATAACATCTATTCTTTGGAACCTCTTTACTCAGAGCTACTGGGATCTTAGGAATCTCTGTCTAAGGGTTTACATACTCCTAGTCCCTCTGTTGTTGAAGTCCATAGAACAGAACAACCAACATGGTTCCTGCTTCAGAAACATGTTTTCTTCCTAGCTCTTGCATGCAGTTGTATATCTTCTCTGCATTTCAGCTCAGGAGGAGGCAACTAAAGAGAAACAGGTCTTTGAGTCAACCTGCTGTAGTCTGTCTGTTCATAGAGACTCAGTGTGTGAGAAGACATTTATACATAGCCAGGGTGGTTGGCTGAGAAGGGGTGATGGAGAGGAAATACCTAGCATCGTTAGGAGTCATGTTTGTTTTCTCTGTCCTAATTTTCTCATTCACTTTCATATTCCCCATCGATTTAGACGTTGGCATGTTCAGTTTGCTGTTTTATTCTGTTTACAGGCTTAATTATTTATGGTTTTTTTCCCATTTTCTCTGAGCCTGACAGTCAAGAAAATGAAAGAAAGCCTGTGGCTCTGAGACCTGGGGTTTATCCTCATTTCAAAGTGATTTCCTAGGTTCCCTCTTGTAACTCCTTCAGCATCTTAATGACTTCAATCAGCTCCTTTTTCCCCCCAATACCTTTCTCTGGTGAATCTAGTGTTGTTTTTAGAGCTTTTTCTGAAGAAATTAGAGCTTTTTTCTTTTTTTTTTTTTACTGGATATAAAATTAATGTCTGAGTCTCATAGTTTTCCACCAAAGGAGGGTGTATCCCTTTTACCCAAAGAGATATAGACACCAAGGGTGCCAACCATTGATTCAACAGGCATGGCACACATTCAGCATTAATGGTTGAGCTTATCTTCTGCCTGCCCCCACCCCACCTCTTCTTTTTTCTCTTCTCTTGAAACTCCCACTATTCACTTTCAGAGAAGTTCACGTATAGAAGAACTCTCAGACAATATCTTCCCTTAGTCCTACTTCCACAGGCATTTTCTCTATGACATCCCTTATGTCATTCCATCTCTACCTGAATTCCCCTTTCAGTATTCTTCTGAATTTGTTATCCCTTCTGTAGAACTCCCTTACATTGTATTCACAATTGTGGTTTGAGACCCAATTGAGGTGAATATTCCCATTTTGTGTGTGTGTGTGTGTGTGTGCGCGCGCACGCGCGCGGACATAAAGGTTAAGTGACTTGCCCAGGGTCACACAGCTAGTGTCAAGTGTCTGAGGCTGGATTTGAATTCAGGCCTTCCTGAGTCCAGGGCCGGTGCTTTATCCACTGCATCACCTAGCTGCCCCAATATTCCCATTTCTTAAGGTACAATCTGTGGCTATCTACTCATAAAATTAGAGATTTGCACCCCCCCAATAGATCTGACCATCATACTCTTCCTTTTTGAGTACATTTCATTGGCTCCCTATTGCTCCTGAGATTAACTATACCAGTGAGAAGATTAACTATAACAGTGAGAAGACCATTTCTCTTCTGCCCTCTTGGATGTCTCTGTAGTATCCAGTACTGGTGATCATCTCTTCCTTTTTGTTCTGGGCTTTGCTTTCTCCATGTACAAAGGGAGGGAGCTGTCTAGGTGACCCCTAAGTTATCTTGGCTCTTTGGAGTCTGTGGCCACAAATGTTTGAAAAACTATTACATAGAAGAGAGATCAATCATGTTCTGCTCAGTCCTAGAGCACAGCATTGGGTGAGATGGGGAGAAGTCTCAGAGATACAAATTTCAATTTCGTGTAAGGAGCAATTTTCTTACAATTAGCATTGCCTCAAAGTGGCACAAGAGCTACCAAATGTGGCAGTTTTCTTATTTCTGAAGGCCTTCAAGAAAAGACTGGATGACCAGTTCTCAGGGATGAGATTTCTTTCTTTCTTTCTTTTTTTTCTTTTTTTAGTGAGGCAATTGGGGTTAAGTGACTTGCCCAGGGTCACACAGCTAGTAAGTGTTAAGTGTCTGAGGCTGGATTTGAACTCAGGTACTCCTGACTCCAGGGCTGGTGCTCTATCCACTGCACCACCTAGCTGCCCCAGGGATGAGATTTCTATCCTGGGGATGAGTATAGTTAGACTGAACTAGCTCTGAAGCCCTTTCCTAATCTGAGATTCTATGATTTTGTGATGCCTTTTATAAAAACATTTCATGGGATTTGGCTGACCTACTGCATAAAGTGAAGGACTTAGAGAGAGGAGATCCTGAGTTCAAATCTAACCTCAGACATTTCTGAGCTAGGTGAGCCTGGGTGAGTAACTTTCAGAGACAGTGTTGGACACTATATGAATGGTAGTTATTATGACATGATATGATATGGTACAATATAATATAGTACAGTACGGCATAATACAATATAAGATATAAATCATATATTGTCATGTTATATCATGTTATATGTTGTTATATTAATTATATCATATCATATTTTATTTTATTTAGCTAGGTGACACCCTGAAGAGAGAGCTGGGCCTGGATTCAGGAAGATGAGTTCAAATTCAGCATCAGACACTTCCTCGCTGTGTGACTCTGGGCAAGATACTTCACTTCACCTCTGTCTGCCTGTTTCCTCATCTTCAAAATGGAGATAATAATATCACCTACCTCCCAGGCTTTCTGTGAGGATAAAATGAGGTAATTCATGTAAAGCATTTTATAAACTTGAAAGTGCTTTATAAACATTATTATAGGTTGCATAGTTAATAGAGTACTGTGTCTGCAGTCAGGAAGACTCATTTTACTGAGTTCAAATCCAGCCTCACTAGCTATGTGATCCTGGACAAGTCACTTAACCCTATTTACCTCAGTTTCCTCATCTATAAAATTAACTGGAGAAGGAAATGGAAAACCACTTTGGTATCTTTGCCAAGAAAACCCCAAAGGTGGTCACAGAGAGTCAGACATGACTGAAATGACTCAACAACTACCTTAATAACAAAGTCCTCTGATGTTTCAGAAGGAAATGGGTATGATCTTGGTCTCTCAAGTACCATGCAAGTAAGCCACAGACTCCAATAGGCCCTACCTCACATGTTGGCTTCAAGTCCAGGCTTAATGACAAATAGATACTTTCTTTCTTTTTTTGTATTAAATTGTATTTATTTTCAAGAAGAACACAATCCTTTTTATAGACGTTTAGTCAAGCAAAACAAATTCCCATATATGCCTGTGTTCAGAAGAGCAATCTAGGGCAGCTAGGTGGTGCAGTGGATAAAGCACCAGCCCTGGATTCAGGAGGACCTGAGTTCAAATCTGACCTGACACAACACTAGCTGTGTGACCCTGGGCAAGCCACTTATCCACATTTGCTTCACCAAAAAAAAAAAAAGAGAGAAGAGAGAAGAGCAATCTAGATGATTTTAAAGTGGCTCAGGACTAGAGTTTGGCCAACAGGATTTTATTATAATTTTTTTGATGATTTAATTTCTTTGTCCATGTGTCTGCCTGTTTATTCATTTGTTCCTTTTTTATTGGTTTGCTAAGCATCTCATGAAACCATCATCTAAGGCATTGTGAGATCTTGAGCTTAGATGGATGACATGCACTGATAGAATCATAGATTCTTTAAGAATGAAAGTATGGGAGGCAGCTAGGTGTCACAGTGGATAAAGCATAGGTTCTGGATTCAGGAGTATCTGAGTTCAAATCCAGCCTCAGACACTTGACACTTACTAGCTGTGTGACCCTGGGTAAGACACCTAACCCTCATTGCCCCATAAAAATAATAAAAAAAAATAATAAAGCATGGAAGTATTCTGGGAATGTATAAAAATAAAACAAGTATTTATTAAGCCCCAAACATATACCAGACACCTACCAAGCACTTTACAAAGATCTCATTAAATTCTCACAACCCTGCAAAGTAGGTGCTATTATTAACCTAATTTTAAGGTTGAGGAAACTGAGGCAGAAAAAGGTGAAGCGACTTGCCCAGGGTCCCACAGCTAGGAAGTTTCTGAGGCTAAATTTGAACACATGTCTTCCTGATTCCAGACCCAGTGCCCTATTCACTGTGCTATGTTGTGATTGCCAGGAACTTTGCATGTTATCTCATAACAGACTCACAAAAAAGGCAGCTGAGTGTGGTGACTAGAGCATTGGCTTTGTACTCAGAAGACCCGAGTGCAAATCCTTCCTCTGACAGTTTCTTGCCTGTGTCAACTTGAGGAAGTCACAATCTTCTTGGACCTCAGTTTTCTTATCTATAGTATGAGAAAACTGCGTGAGATTTCCTCTGAGATTCCTAACAATGGTCTATGATCATCTGGACTAAACCCTGGGAAGTGTGAATGTATTATTTTCCCATTTTACAGATGAGGAAACTAAGGCTCAGAACCTGACCCCGTACAGGGGTCACATAGTAAATTTGATACCTCTGAGCTTGGCCTCTTTTCCTCCCCAACTTTCCAGTTCTGGAAATATACTCAAATCAGTTCAGCTGCTACTAATGGAAAGGGTACATCAGTCTACTCTCCTAATGCTTCTCTCACCCAGCAGATAAAACTTTCAGTTATTGGATGTTTATTAAACACCTACTATGTGCTGGACATACGAATGAAAAAAAAAATCAGTTCCTACTGTCAAGGTGCTTATTAGGGAAAGACCTCAAACAAAAGGAAGCTGAAAGGTAGGTCTGGGGTGGGGGGGTGGAGGAGAGCAATGGAGAGGGTCAGGAGACATGCTGGGGTAGGATGGAGAATCATAAGGGAATGTGTTTGTGTGAGAAGAGATGGCTGGCCTGGTCCCCTAATTAAATGGAAGTTTGGGGAAGACGTCTTAATTCCTCCCTTGAATTGGAGGGGCCCCAGGGTCAGGGCAGTGACGGCTTGTGGGCTGGTTTGATATTGCTGGATGATGAGGTTCCTCAGTGCATGATGGAAAAGTCCAAAGCGTGGGACAGAGTGAAAGATGAAGGGGAAGGTAACTTTCCCAACCAAAAAAGCCCTTACCTATCACTAGCCCTCTAAATATTTCATCTTTTCCCATTAGAATGTAAACTCCTTGAGGTCAGGGACAGACTTCAATTTTGTTTTTATATCTCTGCTCTTAGCACCATGCTGAGCTCATAGTCAGTGCTTAATGAATGATCGTTCATTCATTCATTCATTCATTCATTCATTCATTCATTCATTCATTCATTCATTCATTCATTCATTCATTCTAGCCCTCTGTTCCCTGTTTGCATTAGGTAGGGATTTTTTCCTCTCTCAATGTATTAGCCATACTCATGTGAGAGAAGCCTGGTTAAAGAGCTAGATTGAATCTACACTTATAGTGATTCACATGCATTTTATTTAAAAATCACTTTTCTTCTGTTCAATTCAAAGGCCCCAAACAAAATGCATTTATTTAAATAGTGAGAAAGATGCCAGAGAAAAACAGAAATCATTTACAAATATAGTGAGTTAGTACCAGCACTCTAAAAAACCAGGAAAATGGTACCCATTGGCTGCCTAACTGGTCTGCTGCTGAACTCGTGGTGCACTTGGCTTGACAGGGAAGGGTTGAGAGTGGTGGGATTTCGGGGGTCTGTGTCTCCCTTGCCTCTTATGGTCCCATATGTTCTTTTTTTAAAAAAAATTTAAATTTAAATTTTTTGCGGGGCAATTGGGGTAAGTGACTTGCCCAGGGTCACACAGCTAGTACGTGTCAAGTGTCTGAGGCCAGATTTGAACTCAGGTCCTCCTGAATCCAGCGCTGGTGCTTTAAAGTGGTCCTGAGCCACTTTAAAATCATCTAGATTGCTCTTCTCCCTTTTCTCTTTTTTTTTTTTGATGAAGCAAATGTGGATAAGTGACTTGCCCAGGGTCACACAGCTAGTGTTGTGTCAGGTCAGATTTGAACTGTGCCACCTAGCTGCCCTGATCCCATATTTTCTTGGCCTGGAACAATGCAAAAAATGTCAGATGGAAGTCACAGGACTGAGAATAAAATCCTGTATCTGCGAGTCATTGTCTGTGTGGTGTTGTACAAGTCATTTAAACCCCACTGAGCCTCAGTTTCCCCATGTAAAAATGAAGGAATTGGAATAAATTATCTTGAGAGGCTCCTTCCTATAAATTAGCTACTATACCAGCCGCTAACATTCTGCCTTAAGTAAGGCTTTGCTCTCTTTAACAATGTGTTTTACTCTGAGAAAGAGCAACAGACTAGTGATACCAATCATTGATTCCCTGGTGGGAATAAAGGATGTGGGAGAAGGTTAGATGGGAGAGGAAGAACCTGGAAATCCCTGGCTGTTCAATGAAGATCCTGGCTGAAGAGGTCACTAGTGAGAAGGAGGAAAAAAGTTAGAAGACATAGGGGCTGGGCATTTTAAAGAAGGTCATTGCCCTCTTTATTTTTAGCTTATGAAGGATGCCAGGAGATATGTCAAGGCAAAAGAAAGGAATAAACATTTATGTAGCACCAACTATGTGCCAGGTACTGTGCCAAGTCCATTTTACATATATTATCTCATTTCAGTCTCCAAATAACCCTAAGAGGTAGGTACTATTATTATCCACATTTTACAAGTGAGGAAACTGAGTCAGAGTTAGTAAGTCAGTTAGCAAGTACTTCAACCACACTAAGAAGTGGGTAATATTATTAGTAGTAGTATTATACCTATTTTGCAGTCGAGGAAACTGAGGCAAATAGAAATTAAGTAATTTTCCCAGAGTCAAACAGCTAGTAAGTGTTCCAAGGCTGGATTTGAAATCAGGTCTTCCTCACTGCAGGTCCAGATCTGTAGCCACTGCACTATCAGCTGCCTGTGTCAAGTCAACAAACATTTATTAAGTGCCAACTATGGGGCAGGTATTATACTAAGAGCTAGGGATACAAAGAAAGACAAAAGCTAGTCTTATTGTCAAGTTTCTTACAATCTAAAGGAAGAGCCAACACACAAACAATTGTATACCAACAAGATATATACTGAACAGATTGTAACTAATCCCAGAGGGAAGTCATTAGTGCTAAGGGGAATTGGGAAAGGTGATAGATGAGGTTTCAGCTGGGATTGAAGTAAACCAGGGAATCCAGGAGAGAGGGCATCCTAGGCATGAGGGACGGCCAGTGAAAATGCATCAAGCTGTGGGCAGCCAGGTTCAAGTCCTGACCTGAGTTCAAGTCCAAGCCTAAGACACTTATTAGCTGTGTGACCCTGGCCAAGTCACTTAACCCAGATTACCTCAACCAAAAAAAAAAAAAGAGACAAAACAAAATAGAAAATGCTCCAAGTTAGGAGATGGAACACTGTGTATGAAGAGCAATGAGGAGACCAGTGTCACTGCATGATAGAGTAGGGAGAGGCGAGTTTGGTGTAAGATTGGAAAGGTAGGATACCACCTAGGTGGTACAATGTATAGACTTCTGGGTCTAGAGTCAGAAAGACCTGAGTTCAAATCTTGCCTCAGACATTTACTAGCTTGCAAATCACCTCATTTCTGTCTGTCTCAAATTTATTAATTGTAAAATGGAGATAATGACAGCACCTACCTCACAGGGTTGTTCAGAAGATCAAATGAGATGTAATGCATTTTGTACAGTACCTGAAACACAGTAGGTAGTTAATAAATGCTCATTTTCTTCATTCCTTCTATAGGGTCAATAGGCTACAGTGGAAAGACCCCTAGATTGAGATTTGGGACACCTAGGATCTCACATCAGTTGTGCTCTGCTAATAATTCAAAGACCAAAGTACTATGGGCATGATTAGTTTCATAAGATCTCAGAATTAAGCAAAGACTAGGCTTGGTTAGTATAATAATAGTAATAATTAATAATAGCAACAGCTAGTTTTTATTAAGCATTTACTCTGCTTAGCACTGTGCTCAGTGCTATACAAGTATCGGCCAATTTGATTGTCACCATTGTGGGTGGTAGGTGCTATCATTCTCCTCATTTTACAGATGAGGAAACTGGGAAACTGAGGCAGGTAGAAGTTAAGTAACTAGGACTCACAGCAACTAAGTCTCTGAGGCAGATTTGAACTTAGTTCTGTTTGTCTAGGGACAGGACACCAGGTATATCAGACAGAAGAAGAGATGGTATATCATGGGAAGAGCATTGAATTTTGAATCAGAAAAACTTTCCATTAATGAGTCTCTTGCTGTATCTGGAGCTCAGTTTCCTCGTCTGTAAAATCAGAGGTTTGGGCAAGATGTTGTCTCAGAGATCTTCCTGCTCAAAATTATATGATGCACATAATTCTTTTTAGTCCAGTAACCTTTAAAAAAAAGAAAAAAAATCAAGTTAATGAAAATGTAAATAAATTGAGCCTTTTCAAACTAATTACAAGGCTGTGGCTGAACCCCATCTTAGCAAAGAAACACCAATGTACAGCCAATGGTATAATTACAGGAACTCAGCCCCTTTGGCTTAGAGGCGTTTCTGGAGGTGGTCTCAGGCAGGGAGTGTCTAGGTCATGGTTGATTATACCTATTATAATTGTATCACCATAGTACTTATACATACTGAAGAAACAGATTGAAGTGGTTTTGAATTCCACTTGAATCTTGAGTCCTTTCAGTTCTTCAAATTTATGCCTTTTTTGTCTGTGACTGGATGGTGTTGCTTCCAAGGAGACACTAGATGCACATTTAGACTTCAGTTCCTAATGTAATGTAGTATATTATTATGACTAATCGGTTGTTTCCTAATCCCAGGTCTGCCATGAAGTAGATGTGCAATGGTGGACAAGCCATTTTCCCCACTGGGGACCTCAGTTTCTTCATTTTTCTATAAAATGGCAGGGGTGCAAGGCAGTATTAACTGTTTTCTTCAGTGGTCCTTTCCAGCTCTAGCAATTTTTGCTTTTACCTTCTATGTTTTAATTTGCCTTCTTAGTTGATGTTTGGAGGTCCCATCCAGCTCTGACATTTTGTGGTTTTAAATCTCACTGGGGTGAAGGTTGAAAGAAAATTCCAAAGTAGCGCATGCCTTGGGAAAGCAAGGTTTGGACAAAAGTCTGAATTTTCTGGGGAGTGGAAGGTGAAGGAGGAGCAGGCTAATGTTGTTACTTGCTTAAGGCAGTACAGCAGGAAAAGGGCAATACAGATAATATTAATAACACCAACAATAAACAACTAATTATATATAACTTGAAGGTCTCTAAAATACTACACATATGTTATCTCATTTGAGTCTCATAACACCTTTGTGAGACAGATATCTTCAAGGATATCCTTGATAACCTCATTTCAAAGATGAGGAAACAGGTAGAAAAATCAAAGGATTTGCCCTGGGTAATACAGTTAATAAGTACCAAAGGCAAGATTTGAACTCAGGTCTTTGTGACTTCCATCCAATGTTTAACGTCCCCTCCCCCAACAAAGATGCCTCATAAGATGAACTTTAGCTATTCTAGAACTTGGCCTGTTCTGTCATAAGCATATGTGATTCTTCATTTCTACATTATTGGTGTTATGAAGTTCATCTGGTTCCACCAATGAGTAGATTACTGAATGTGAGAATAGGACTACATGTTATAATCTTAGAATGTTAACATGTGGGGAGTTATGTTGGAGCTGGGAGAGGCCTTAGCATTGGATACTTGAAATGAGACTTCAGAACACAGAGTGATAGAATGGGGCGTGTTTGAGTTAGGAGAGGTTCTGGAGATAATCTAGTCCAGTTCTGCTGGAGTTCTTAAAATTTTCCACTTGTGATTCCTTTTCACCAGAGAAATTTTTACATGACCCTGGGTATGTAAGTATATAAAATACGTATACAAATCAAACATTTACTGCCAAATTTTTGTGACCCCTACATTCAGTTACACAACTCCATATGGGGTCACAAGCAACAGTTTAAGAAGTTTGATCTTTTCTCATAAACAGATGAAGAACCAGATGAGAGCCAGAGAGAAGGAATTACACAAGGAGTCAGTGGCAAAAATGAAGTTGGAACCCATCTCCTTTGACTCTCAATTCAATTCCCCCCCCATTATTATACCATGCTTACTTATAGTTTGTTTTAGCCAGAATTTCTCTCTTGTCTTCCCATAATACTTGTGGGGAACCAAAGAAAATAGATTTGAGAGATTTGGAATTCCACTTGACTCCTCCATCCTTTAAATTCTTCAAGTCTATGCCTCATTATTTAGTGGCTGGCTGTCTAAACCGGCCGTGTAATCCCATTCAGTTTAATCCAACAAAGCATTTGATTGAGCATTCACTATACTAAGGCACAATAGCAAGTTCTGGAAATACAAAGACACACACACACACACACACACACACACACACACACACAAAATCCTTGTCCTAACAGAGCTTACATTCTACTAAATCAACCAGTTAGTCAACAATTACTTAGATGAACACTTACTTAGATCAGAGGCACTGTGCTAAGTGTTAGGGATAAAAAGTCAAAAGCTCAACAATCTCTACTCACAAGGATCTTACATTCTAATGAGAGAGATGATGTGTACTTGTGAGAACACGTGCATATGCATATAATGCATATACAATAGTCACGCACAATGTACACATGTGTGCAATGCATGATATGTGATATGTGCATATTCATACATACACGTTCATGTTTATATACATGTGCATGTGACTGTTATTTATATATCAGATAGATAATCTATGTATTTACAGTGGGATTCCTATATGGGTGCATACACACGTGTACATACATACACATACATGTACATACACACACACATATATTGGAGGGGTAACCAAGCAACCAGGAAAGGGGCCATGAAAAAGGTGCCTTTTAATCTGAGTCGAGGAAAACTAGGAATTCTAAAGGCAGAGGTGAGGAGTGCATTCCACAGGGGCCAGCCATTGCAAAGGCAAGAAGGGTGATGGAGCATTATGTATGCAGAACATTGAGTAGGAGGGTAGTATGGCTGAACTGCAAAGTGCAAGGAGGGCAACAGGGTATAAGAAGGCTGGAGATTCAAGCATTTCATGGCTTATTAAAGGTCACAATGTGCAGCAAAGCAAAGAGAAAAGTGTCTTCCAGAACAAAAAGCAACACAAAGGAATGACAAACTATTGTCGCAGAACAAGCAAATGAATCCCCTGAAAATAAGCAAAGACTTTTAGAGTGGCCAGGCAGCTGGAGGGGTTGTAATTTCATTTCTCTCCAGTACAGTGTATCCTTCCTGAAGTTGTAGAGTCAGAAAGATACCCAGTAAAATGTAAACAAATCACGGGGCAGCTAGGCGGCGCAGTGGATAGAGCACTGGCCCTGGAGTCAGGAGTACCTGAGTTCAAATCCGGCCTCAGACACTTAACACGTACTAGCTGTGTGACCCTGGGCAAGTCACTTAACCCCAATTGCCCCACTAAAAAAAAATGTAAACAAACCAAAACAAAACAAGATAACACAAGGCACTGCACAATGAACAAAAAGCTAGTACTATAAAGGAAAAAAAAAAGACTGTTGTCCTGGGTAAGACAATACAACAACTGGAATACTGATAGATAGAAAAAGGTGATTTTTACGAATGAAACTGAAGGTTCTATCAAAAGCATTGTCAGAAGAAGGCCAGGTGAATCTCTAAGATCTTGGTGTCTCCATCAGATTATCAAACCTACCCCAAATGTTTTGGGGATTGTTTACTGCATGATGGATTGGATGTCTTCTCCCCATTAAGGGAATGGTGAATTATGAAAAAAAGATATATTGAGAAGCAGAACTTATTTGGAATTACAGAAATCCCCAAAGGGCCATGGAATTCTGCAGCATTGCCTTGCATCATGCCATATTGCACATGAGGTTAAGAATTTATCTAAGGGATGGAGCAAATATGTGCCTCTGTTGAGGTAGCATATCAAATTTAAACTCTTTAGAAAACCTATGGGCTATTATCAAAACTAGCATTCGTAAAATGGACAATTTTTCAAGGGTATGATGAATAGCTAATGTGATATGTAGTTTCATACTAAAGCACTAACAAATATACATCAAAATCTTGTGAACTCAATGCCAAATCTCATAAAAAGAAATAAGCAGAATGCATTGCACAGTAAACATTTTTAAGATGTAAAAACTTATAAGGTTCATTATGCAAGTCAATATTTTACTTTGTCTCAATTAATTTTCACACAATTATGGGTATTGACTTTATGAGAAAGGAACAAGATTGACCCAGGTGTCAGTACATGGCTATGACAAAGATCTTAACTGAGTGATATAAACATATTGAGTAAAGTTCTAAACAGGAGAGTTTTCAGAGTGATGGTGGCAAAGGTAAAATGTGGAAGTAGCTTTGAAGAGTAGAGAATGTCCATCTCTTTCCCTCCCCTCGCCTTTCCTCCCATCCCCTTCCCTTCTTTCTGGTTCTTTGTGTCATGGGGCATAAAAGAAAGATTTCCCAGCACTTTATTATATGTTCTTTGGATACAGCATCTTCCGGAAAAAGTCAAGTGTCCACCAACACACCAAGGTAAAAAATGTAAAGATTTAAAGTGAGAGTTCTTAGAGCATTTTTATGGTAGTGAAAGAACTGGAAATAAAGTAGATGGCTATTAATTGGGGAATATCTAAATAAAGTGTGGTACATATATGTAACAGAATATTAATGGCGCCATAAGAAATGACAAGCATTATGAATTCAGAGAATTGTGAAGACACTGGCATGAACTGATGCAAAGTAAGGTAAGCAGAGCATGTACACAGAGATATAAAGCAGCAGAAGTGAACAGAACAACCACCACAAAACATTCTGGAAAACGGAATGTTGAGAAATTATAAAGAATAAACTTGACGTGAAAGAAGAGTTATGAGGAGATTCCTCCTCCTCCTCTTCACTCTTTTGCAGAAGGTAAGGTGGGGTTGGATCTATGGTTGGATGGGAAGAAAGACCATTGGTATAGATTGCCTATAATTGGGGATTTTTTTCCAAGTATTAATCAGTTTTGTTGATCTCCCCCGCCCTGTTTTTTTGTTGTTGTTGTTGTTTGGGTTTTTTGTTTTGTTTTGTTTTTTGGTGAGGCCATTGGGGTTAAGTGACTTGCCCAGGGTCACACAGCTAGTAAGTGTCAAGTGTCTGAGATGGATTTGAACTCAGGTCCTCCTGAATCCAGGGCTGGTGCTCCATCCACTGTGCCACCTAGCTGCCCTGATTTTATTTGTTTCTTTGATTGTTTTTTTTTGCCCCCGTGGTTTTTAATTCCTCCTTGTAAGGCCCATTTACTGGGTCATTTGTCAGTCATCTTGATTTTTGTCTTGCCACTGGAATCTGCTGACTCCCTAGAAGGGGGATTAGAATTAGGCAGGGGTGTGCTGGAATTAGCTCAGATTAGCTTCAGAGAGCTGGTTGTTAAATTTTCAGTGTCAGCATTTCAGAAGGAGCACATATGATATTGGCAAAAAACTACAAATCAGGGCTTGAATGATGGAGTTGTTCATTGTCCAAACTTAACAAAGTGATTGAGAAAATATTAAGAATTCAGATTAACATATATATATATATATATATATATATATATATATATATATATATATATATATTCCTCTAGAGCTAGTTGTTAAACATTTACCCACATACCACTGGATACTGGAGAAATCTAGACAGTACAAAAGTAAAATATAATAATAAAATCTCTTTTAAAAAAACATGGCTGGGGCATCTGGGTGGCACAGTGGATGGAGCACCAGCCCTGTAGTGAGGAGGACCTGAGTTAAAATCCCGCCTCAGACACTTGACACTTACTAGCTATGTGACCCTGGGCAAGTTACTTAACCCCAATTGCCTCCCCAAAAAACAAACAAACAAACAAACAAAAAAAAACCATGGCTGGTATTTGAATCTCCTGGGATGGAATGGACTCACTTACTGCCTGCCCATGTAACTATCCCAAAGAAAGTAGGAAATAAGGCTCACTTGGAAGTGATTCTTCATTGAAAACGGGTCCTCCGTGTCCAGTCTTAGAGTACCCAGAGGCACAGGACTTGACATACCTTTGGGAACCTGATGCTGTGTGTCTTTGATGAGTGTAAGTCCTCTTGGCCAGTCATCTTGACTTTTGTCTTGCCACAGGACTCCAATGATGCTGAAGGAGAGAATGAGGCTGCTGACTCTGTGAGGCTCTGCCTCACTTACATCCAATTCACTAGTAAGTCAAGACATTACCTTCAAGTTGTCATTGGTCCCCTTGAGAATGAAGAATGAACAACAAACAACAAATCCCCATTTAATACTGGCCTAACATTATGTGAAACAGAAGACAGGTATCTATCACATCCATAGGCAACTAGGTGGCACAGTAGACTGACTCCAGGAAGACCTGAGTTCAAATCTGGCTTCAAATACTTATTAGCTGTGTGACCCTAGGATAGTCAGTTAATCTCTGTTTGCTTCAGTTTCCTTATCTATAAAATGGGGGCAATAATAGTACCTACATCCTAGGGTCATGTGATAATATAAAGTGCTTAGCACAGAACTTGGTGCATGAGAGGTAATCTGTCAGTCTTAGCTATCAGGACTATTATCCTTTACTTATCTGTGTACATATTATTTCCTGCAATACAATGTAAGCTCTGTAAAGGCAAGGTGGGGTTTTGTTTTTGTTTTTGTCTTTGTGTCTCCAGGCTCTGGCAAAGTCCCTGACACAACACGGGATGGTTAAATTAAATTGCTTTCAGGAAAAAAAAATTCATATGGCCAGCTGCTTCATGGGATCCAGCCTTGACTGTCATTATATAGGGATATCTAGGGTGAGGAAACTACCAATGCAGGATTGTTCTTTGTCCTTCATTCTTGAAGAGGACCCTGATATCAAAGATGTCATAACTTGCAGTGAATGGGATTTAAGGGAGGGAAGGCTGTGCAAGGTCACCAACCTCACTCTCTCCTCCAGAGCCATCTGGGTCCCATGCCAAGATATACATTAGGATGACTAGAGATGGTCCTGTATATTTGAGACAATTGGGGTTAAGTGATTTGCCCAGGACCACACAGCTAGTAAGTGTCAAGTTTCTGAGGCCAGGTTTGAACTCTGGTCCTCCTGACTCCAGGGCTAGTGCTCTATCCACTGCACCACCTAGCTGCCTCACCCCTCTCACCTCATTCCATGTGCTTCATTGTAATTCACATTATGATAGAATTGCCTAAAGTATAGAAGGGTTAAGTGACTTGTCTAAGGTCACACAGTCAATATGTGTCAGGATGGATGTGAACCTGAGGCCAGTTCTCTATAACTCTGTTATGCTGCATCTTTGGACTCCCTTGAAATTCTTTGGCTTAAAGACATGCCTGTAGAGCAGGGTGATCCATTGAATGTACTGATATGGAAGTGTTTTACATAGTTGCACATGTATCACCTATAGCTGATTGCTTACCACCTCAGGGAGGGGGAAAGAGGGGGAGGGAAGGAGGAATAGAATTTGGAATTCAAAACTTCACATAAAAATGTTTATCAAAAAAAAATACATTGAATCTGCTGCTTTGGCCTTATTTCAGTCCTTCCCTTGCTACTCTCACCATTTCCTATAGTTAACATTTTCATAAACATTTTCTACCTTGACTCCATGAGAGACTATAATATTGCAGTTGTTTGTGGAAGGACTGAATCCCTAAGGCTCTGGCTATTTTCATGTTAATAACCACCTTAACCACCTTTCCCACCAGGAGGCCCTGTTGCCATAATACTCACATATCCAGTAGCAACGTGAAACATTCTGAGAACTCACTCAGTTTTGTCCATAGAGCACAAAGAAACAAGTCTAGTGGATTTCCTACTCACTATCACCAAATTAGTGGTGCTCGTGTTTTTTTTTTTTTTTTATGCTTATAGGGCTCCTCTGATTCCTTGTCAGGGAGGAAGGAAGGAAGGAAGGAAGGAAGGAAGGAAGGAAGGAAGGAAGGAAGGAAGGAAGGAAGGAAGGAAGGAAGGAAGGAAGGAAGGAAGGAAGGAAGGAAGGAAGGAAGGAAGGAAGGAAGGAAGGAAGGAAGGAAGGAAGGAAGGAAGGAGAGGCAAGGAAAGAGGGAAGGAGGGAGGGAGAGAGAGGGAGAATGAGAGGAAGGGGAGGAAAAGAGGAAGAGAGGGAGGGAAGGAGGGAAGAAGGAAGGCAAAGAGGAAGAAAGTATGGGAGGTAGGAAAGAAGAAAGGAAAGAAGGCAGGAAGGAAGAAAGGAAGGCAGGAAGGAATGCAGGAAGGAAGGAAGGAAGGAAGGAAGGAAGGAAGGAAGGAAGGAAGGAAGGAAGGAAGGAAGGAAGGAAGGAAGGAAGGAAGGAAGGGAAAAAAATGCTCTAAAAGAGACTTTAATAATCCCTTTCATTTAATTAATGGAGAAACTAAGGCCCAGAAATGGAAGTGTCCGGCCCAAGGTCGTACAGCTGGTTGATTGCCAAGGCTGGACAAAAACCAACATTTCCTGGCTCATACTCTTCTGCTCTCTTTTCAAGATACTCTGGTGAGTTTCAATGACAAGAAGATAATTTTGAAAAGTTCAGGATTTCTTTATAACACTCTTTTTTTCCCCCTTTTAAATCTCCATGTAATATGAGTTACACACATCACTGGTGGGTGGGAGTAGGGAGGAGGGTGTTACATTATTAATAAAAATAAATACATTAAAATACATTTTTTACTGAGACTTTCATGGGCCTGATGCCCATATATGGAGTCTTTTGGCATGAGTATGAAAATGAATTTTTCCCCAACTTGTGAAGGCCTTTTCTCTGGTGGGGGTCTCTGCTTCCAACAGAACTTCGACCCCTGGAGGTTTGAATTCTGTTTACTCTTGGCAAATGCTCTTGGTTCAAAGAGAGAATCTTTAAAAAGGCTGACTGGAAAAGGCCCAGAAAATCTTAAGGCATGTTTGACATCAAATGGCTCTTACATATCAACATTTTGATGAGGTGAATACAAAACACAGCCCAAGCACATGGAATCCATATCCCTGTAATACACACACCACTTGAATAGTAGAGAAGAAACATCCTTGGTGAGGGGGATTTGGAATTCTAATGACCCTCCAATATTTGGCTAAACACTCTGATGTATTTTCATGAGTTGCAAGCGCCTTCGAAGCAGCCCTCCTTTATCTTTGGGACAACATAAACTAATGTGATGTTTCCTTTCATGAAAGGATGGTTCCGCTTTATTACAGAAAGCTTAATTCACCATGGTTTTCTTAATTATCCTTTTCCCCCCTTAAATTGGCATAGCTCCCGGAATGCCACAGAGTATCATTTTGGATTTGAGATACTAAGCTGTATATGAAGATGTCACCAAAACTTCATTAATTATTCAAAATCAGAATCAAATGTTTTAAAATCTTAGAATGAGAGGGAGCAGAGGATGTGATCTGAAGTTCTCTTGAGGACTTGAGGGCAGCTTCCCTTTGTACAAGGGGCAGTAATGTGAGGCCATTTCCCCCTTCATGAATAGATCAGGCTTTATGAAATCTCTTGACTATTTTAGTCCTGTATAGATCTTTAGCAGTCCACACAGCAAGGATCCCAATGGGCTTACCACTCTAATGGCTTGGAATGCGAAGAGACCTTCTTTGGAAATGGTTTCAAGAACTAGTTTCTGTGGAATGAATGAAGAGATGAAAAATAATGTAGTGAACACTTCACTTTGTGCCAGGCACTGAGCTGGAAGTCAGTGTCATTGTTAGGGTTAACTTGGGCTTATTCCTGAATGGTAGCAACCAATGAGATATTCCCCCCTGCCTGTGTGGTATAGTAGAAACAGTGCTTGTAATATTGTCAGAGGATGTGCATTCAAATCCTAGCTGTGCCGTTTACCACCTGTGTGACCTTGGGCAAGTCATCTATTTTTCTCTCAGTTTCTTTGTCTGTGAAATGAAGAGTTTGAACCAAATGACCAATGACACTATTGATCAGATTTGCCTCTTAATGGCTTTTGGCTACTTATGAAGGTCAAAGAGACCCTCAGAGAATAAAGCTAGGACACGAGTGAGGAGAATAAAAGGAATGTACACAGTGCTTTGCAAACAAACCATTCCCAGACAGGAATCTAGGTATAGTCTGAGCAGCAGTGGTCCCTTTGTCTTGGCAGGGGGGGGGGGGCATTCCTACCTGCAGGGGATGGACACACGCATACACACACACACACATGCTATTCTTTTGTTGTCCTCTTCCTCTTTGCAGGGGACTCTTCCTGCCTGCAGGAGACAGAAAGGGATGAAATTCCTTCTCACATTAATCTCCTAGCTTGACCTCTTCATGACTGCAGGGGATAGAGAAAGATGAAATTCCAATGTTTTCCCTCCACTGTTCTTCTGGCCTGACCAGGCCTGCCTATGAGGAAAGAAATGTCATTCCACTGGCTTCTGTCTACCACCCACAGTCCCCTCTCCTGGTCCACTCACCAAAGCTGCCTAAGGCCTTGAGAGGACTCCACACTAAGCCATATCCCTAGGAATGCTGATAATATGTCTGAATTAATTCCTCGGTAATGAATAAACTCCCACTTTCATACCTTCCCTATCTATCCCAGTGATTCTAAACATTGCGCTGTCATTGTTCAAACTCTATTTACCCTTAGTGACCAATTCTAAAGCTACTCACCCTTTTCTGTTGTGTTCTCTTGTTGATTGCTCCATTGGTTAAAAAGTTGCTTTTATCAAGAAGCAAGATGGCAGAGCAAAGGCAGTAAGCTCTCAGAACTAAAAACATGATCACTATAAAAACAACAACAACAACAACAAAAACCAAAACCCAACCCATCCAATAATGCCATAGGACAATTCCTGGAGCAACAAATCCCACAAAAGAACAGGCTGAGATAATTTCCAGCCAAAAATGACTTGGAAGGTTGGCAGGAGGGGCCTGTTGTGCAGGGGCAGGAGTAAAACTCCACTGTCATGCTGACACAGATCCAGTCCCAGGCAGGTCAAGCCAAGGAAAGAGACCCCCAGAGCCTCTGAATCAGCTGAAACAACAGTGTCGTCTGGAACTAAGCTCATAGTCTGGTGAGGTAGCTGAGCCTTTGGCTGGGGGGAGATTATAGGGGTCACTACTGGCGCTGAGGTGGAACTTGGGTTTTTCACCCCTGCTGGGAACCAAGAAGTAGGCTTGGGAGCCTGTGGCCCAAGCAAGGGAGGGGCACAGGCTCCTCTGACCTAACAACCACAGCACATAAAGGCTTGCTTTCTGGTTAATTAGCAAGTTGTCCTGGGGTTATTTATGGACAAAGAACAGGTCAGGTGAGTGAAGAACCTGCCCCTCCTTAAATCATACCAGCTGGGACCCCCTAAGCTTGGGATAGTGCAGCCTGGAAACAGTGCCCCACTTTAAGGAGTTACAAATCCAGTAAAAGATAGGCAAGATGAGCAGACAGAGAAATGTGAGGATCATAGAAAGTTTCTTTCGTGATAAGGAAGATCGAGGTGCATGATCAGCAAAGGATAGCAATATCAGGGTTCCTGCATCCAAAGCTTCCAAGAAAAATATGAATTGGTGTCAGGCCATAGAGGCCCTCAAAAAGGACTTTGAAGATAAAGTAAGAGAGGTAGAGGAAAAAAATGGAAAGAGAAATGAGAGTTATACAGGAGAGTCATGAAAAAAAAAGTCAACAGCTTGAAAAGCCAAATTGGCCAAATGGAAAAGGAGGTACAAAAGCTCTCAGAAAATCATTGCTTGAAAATTATGATTGAGCAAATAGAAGTTAATGACTTTGTGAGAAATCAAGACACAATAAAGAAAATCCAAATGAATAAGAAATAGAGGGCAATGTGAAATATCTCCTTGGAAAAACAGATGACCTGGAAAATAGATCCAGGAGAGATAATTTGAAAATTATTAGACTACCTGAAAACCATGATCAAGGAACATCATCTTCCAGGAAATTGTCAAGGAAAATTGCCCTGATATTTTAGAAGCAGAAGGTAAAATAGAAATTGAAAAAATCCATTGATCACCTCCTGAAAGAGATCCCAAAATGAAAACTCCTAGGAATATTATAGCCAAATTCCAGAACTTCCAGGTCAAGGAGAAAATATTGCAAGCACCCAAAAAGAAAAAAAAAATCAAGTACTGTGGAGCCACAGTCAGGATAGCACACTATCTAGTCACTTCCACATTAAAGGACAACAGTGCATGCAATATGATATTCCAGAGGGCAAAAGAATTGAGATTACAATCAAGAATCACCAACCCAGCCAAACTGATCATAATCTCTCAGGTGAAAAAAATGGGACTTCAATGAAAAAGAGGACTTTCAGCTATTTGTGATGAAAAGACCTGAACTGAATAGAAAAATTGACTTTCAAATACAAGAGAAGCATAAAAAAGTAAACAGGAAAAAGAAATTAAGAGGGATGTTAAAACGTTAAACTATTTACATTCCTACATGGGAAGATGATACATTTAACTCATAAGAATGTTCTCAGTATTAGGGCAGATGATATAAATTTAGACAGAGGGTACAGGTGGAATTGATTATGAAGGGATAATATCTGTAAAGTATTTATTTTTTGTTTATCTTTGTGTGAGTGTGTGTGTGTGGGGGGGTGGTGGATGGAATTGAGTGACATGCCTGGGATCATGCAGTTGGTGAGTGTCTTGTGTCTGAGGCCAGATTTGGGCTTGCATTCCCCTGGGTCCAGGGAGGGTGCTTTGTTCACTGTGTCACCCAGCTGCCCAATGATAACATCTTTGGGGTAAAATTGAAGGGGGATAAGAATTCACTGGGATACGGGGAAGGGGAGAGGTAGAATGGGGTGAAATCCCACATGAAAGAAACAGGAAAGGACTTATGAAGTAGGCTGAGAGATGAGGGAGGAGCAGGGCAGTGAATGAACCTTACATTCATCAGAATAGACTCAAAGACCTTAATATCATCAGAGTTGGCTCAAGGAAGGATTAACATACACACTCAATTGGGTGGAGCAATCTATATAATCCTGCAGGAAAGTAGGAAGGGAAGGGGATAAGTAGGGAGGGGTAAAAGAAGGGAGAGCAGATTCGGTGAGGGGGGAATTCAGAAGCAAATTCCCTTTGACAAAGAAAGAAGATAGATAATAGAGTAAATATCATGGAAAAGGGAATAGGATGGAAGGAAACAGTTAATAATAGTAACTGTGAAAAAGAGAAAAGGAAAAAAATGTACAATAAATATTTATAGCTACTCTTTTGTTTTGTTTTGTTTTTTTACCTGAAAAAAGTATTTTATTATTTTCCAGTTACATGTAGAGATAGTTTTCAACATTTGTTTATATAAGATTTCCAATTTCCAATTTTCCTCCCTCATTCCCCTCCGTTACCTCTCCCCTAGAGAGCAGATAACCTGATATAGGTTATATATATAATACCATTAAACATATGTCTGCATTAGTCATGTTATAAGAGAAGAATCAGAGCAAAAAAGGAAAAACCTCAAAAAAGAAAAACAACAGCACCAAAACCAAAAGAAATAGTATGGCTCAATCAGCATCCATATTCCACAATTCTTTTTTTTTCCCTGGATTTGGAGAGCCTTTTCCATCATGAGTCCTTTGGAACTTTCTTGTACCGTTGTATTGGTGAGAAGAATCTAATCTATCACAGTTGATCAACACATAATGTCAATGATACTGAGTATAATGTTCTTCTGTTTCTGTTCATCTCACTCCTCATCAGTTCATGCAATTCCTTATAGGTTTCTCTGAACTCCTCCTGTATAGCAACTCTTTGTAGTGGCTAAGAAGTGGAAATCGAAGGAATGTCCATCAATTGGGGAATGACTGAACAAGCTGTTGTATATGATTGTAATGGAATATTATTGTGCAATAAGAAATGACAAGCAGGATGATTTCAGAAAAACCTGGAAAGACTCATATGAACTAATGTATAGTGAAGTGTGCAGAACCAGAAGAACATTGTGCACAGTGACAGCATTATAACTCTGAGCAATTGTGAATGACTTAACTACTCTCAACAATACAATGATCCAAGACATTCCCAAAGGACTAATGATGAAACACAGTATCTACCTCCAGAGAAAGAACTAATATTGATTGAACCCAGACTGAAGAATGCTATTTTGTGCTTTCTCTCTTTTTTTACTTGAGTCTTTTTATATAAAATGTATTATGGTAATGTTTTACATAATTGAACATGTATAACCTGTGCTGATTGCTTGTAACCTTGGGGAGGGGGGTGGACAGGGAGGGAGGGAATGAGAGAGGGATAGAATTTGGAACTCAAAACTTTAAATAAATAAATACTTAAAAAGTTGCTTTCATCTTAAATCTGTTCACTTCTTGTTTCTTTCATATTCTGGCTCTCACTGATACCTGGCTTGCTCCTAATAACACAGTATCTCTTGGCTACACTTTCCAGCACTGGCCGTACTTTCACTTATCCCCCCATCCTCATTGGTGGAAATAAGGGGTTGGATACTCCTTACTCCTCATGGGTACCTCCAACCTTTTTCTCTAACACCATCACTCCATAACCCCTTCTCCTTTGAGGTTCACTCAATCAATATTTATTGCTAAATTGAAATTAAGGGAGCTACTGTCTAACAACCTTTAGGATTCTTCCCTTCTTTCCTCAATGCATGTTTTTTGCCTAGCTCACAATCTGTTTTTCTTCCCCAACTCCTGCTCTCCTACTAGAGGACTTCAACATATATAATACTTCCTCAAGTACTCTGACCTCTAAATTACTTAACATATTTTTTCCCATGACTTACTTCTCAGAGATACATAGAAATGGTCCTAACTTTGATGTGACCATCACTCACAAATGTACCACGTCAATGTTCATGGATTCTAAAATTCACTTGTCTTCTTTGCAACCCCTAATTCAGTTCTTTGTTCTTATTCTGGCACCCAATACCTCTGCTTCTCCATTTTACCCCTCCATTGACTGTATTCCCATTCCTTCTCCATCTTGACTTGTTGATAAATGAGTTCAACTCTATTCTATCTTTTCTCTTGAATCCCTTTCCGCTTCATTGTATCTTTGACTTTGCCCTGCAGACCAGACTTTCTGTCTTGTATTTTCCTACCATCTGCAATCTTTGTTCCTATTTATGTGCTTCTGAATTAAACCAGAGACAATCATTAAATTGTACTGGTTGGTTCCACTACCAATTTATGTTACATAAACTCAACCTGGTCTTCATGTCAGCAAAACAATCTGTTTATACCTCTCTAATTGACTCCCTATTTCACTCATCACAGAAGCTCTTCCAAGACTTTTCATCACTCCTCAAACCTTCCTTATCTCTCCTTTCTCCTACCCTCTCAGCTAAGAACTTTGCCTCATATTTCACTGGAAAAAATGAAGCAATTTGCCAAGAACACCTTCTTTTCACCTCCTTCTCATTTCACATCTTTCAGATGTCATTTTCAATATCTCCTCCTTCAGTTCTGACTCACGTGAAGAGGTGGCCCTTCTCCTTGCCAAGGCAAAGCTCTCAACATGCACAAGACATCCCATTCCATTCAAACTACTCCCAAAGATGTCCTACCTCTATAATCCTCCCTCCTTCACTTATCCTCATTCTCTCTCTGCCTATTGACTGCTTTCCTAGTGTCTAAAAATATGTCCATGTCTCTTCCATCCTCAAAACACATTCACTTCATTCCTCCCTCCCCAATAGCTATTATCTTTTATCTCTTCTTCCTTTTTATAGTTTATTCTTCAAGATGACCATCTTATTTCTCTATAGTTTGTCTTCTTACTTCATCATTTAACCAAAGTTTCTCTCTCCTATGTTACCAGTGCTCTTTAATTGTCAAATTGAATGGCTTTTTCTTACTCTTCATCCTTCTTGACTTCTCTGCAGCCTTTGACACTGTTGATTGCTCTCTTCTAAATATTCTTTTCTATCTAGGTTTACCTGACACTATTCTCCTGGTTCTCCTCTTACCTAGTTCCTCAATTTCCTTTGTTGTGTCTTTATCTAGATCATGCCTAGTAACCATGGGAGTCCCCCAGGTTCCTGATTTGAATTCCCCTATGTATTTTGTAATCTAGGAATAATAGCTTCCTTGCAATTCCTTCCATAAGACATTCCATCTCCCAACTGTATTCACTTTGACTGTCACCCATCCTTATTATTTTCTCCCTTTTCATTTTCCCTAACTTTTTCCAAATCCTCATTAAAATATCACTTGCTATCAAAAGCCTTTCCTTATCCCCCTGAATGCTAGTAGTTCCCATCTCTTCATTTATTTCCAATTTATCATGTGCATATAATGTTTATACAAAGTAGTTTGCATGTTGTTATTGTGGTAAAATAATGGAATTTGGCAGAAATCAAGGGGTCCAACTTGATTGACTTAGTGGTGTTTGAATTGGATGTGAATGAGAAACTCCTAAGTACACACTTAAGGTGATTAGATCTTGAGCCATACCTGGCCCACCCTGTTAAACCTAGTCTAACCCTGAGAAGGAGTGTACTCAGAGGCTGTGGACTGCCTCATCAACAGGGAACCAGTCTTAGTCACATTACTTGAAGGACCTCCCTGTTGGGGGAGGGAGAAAAAGGGAAAAAAGGGGACCCCAACTGGAAGTAGCACACACACACACACACACACACACTTCCTCTCTCTCTCTCTGGCCTTTGAGGAGCATTCAGAGCAGACTAGAGACTGGCTACTGAGTCCCATAGAAATTACGGACCCTTGGTGGTGAGTTAAATCCATCCCTTTGAATTAGCTGAGCTGGAAGCAAGTTTGGGTATTGTATAGGTTTTTGTTAGAGTTAGGGGTATTATCCATTTTCCTCTTTCCCTATTCCCTTGTCCTTGACTTTATTAATTTCACCTTTGCTGTGTATTTTATTCCCATTAATAAAACCTGATTTGTTTGTGGAAAGAGGCTATTAAACTCCTTTCTTATTAGCCTGGGAGAAATATCTAAAAAGGCAGTTTGGAGGGGAAGAAGTCTTGGGCCTAGAGGTCCATCATCATTTTCTGAACTCCAATATTATGGTGAGTCATCCAATTAACTCTCCACATATTAAATTTGGCCCCTACATTCTCCCCACTCCCTCTTTAGACCTTGAGGTCCATGAAAGCAGGGGTTATCTTTGCCTTTATTTGTATTTTCAATGCTTATCACAGTTTCTGGCACATAATAGGCACTTAATAAATGCTTTTTGATTGATTAACTGACTGATTGATAGGGTCAACACTGTCAGAATCAATGGATGACCTTCCACAGACCACATTCATTTGGATAAACAATTTCTTTTGTGTTTGAAGTGGAAAGGGCATAGGGCTTAGTAGAAGAATAATAGGGTTTGAGTCTCAGATCTGTTACAAGGTATGTGTTCTTGGGCAATTTTTTGCCCTTGCTATTCCTCAGTGTCTTCAATTGTAAAATAAAAGTAACTGAATCAAAACTCAGAGATCTCTAAATATTATGACTTTACAAATCTAGCCAATCTGGTGTTTAGCTGAGCCTGGTCCAGATATGAAGAAAGGAGATTATTAATAGTTCCCCTCTAAAGTTAGAAAGCTAAATCTTTTTAAAGAAGGCTTAAGGTTCTCCCTGGAGAGAGATCTTTCTGAGAGCAGACAATGATTTGGAAGATAAAACAGAGATACAGATAAGGGGAAGTGAGATTTGCTCGGGTCTTGGGAGCTCCTTTGAACTAAGCGGGTGAAACCCAGCAGATACTTATCTTCTTTTCTTGCCAAACCCTGCTGGGAAGGAAGTTTTAAGAAATCATTTCTCATTGGCCTTTACCTTGTGGACTACTAATCCACTTGAAACAGAGAGATTAAAACAAACAAATACTTGATTTCTTTGTCCAATTGAGACAAAGATTTGGAGAACATCACCCAATGACTCTTCAGATTCTGAGTGACTATTTAAGGGAAATAAACATACTGCTTTCCAACTAAAATACCAACCTGTATATGCCAAGGGGTGTTTTGTGTATAGTGCTAGGAATAGAGCTAGCTTTGGACCACTGAAAAGATTGAACAAAAGCATATAAACAAATTCCTAGTTTAAAAAAATGCAGCCTCAGCAGCAAAACTCACCGAAGAAAGTGCTGAAATCATCTTCTAACCAAGAACGGCTTGGAAGATCAGAAGGAGGGAGCTGCTGTGCTCATACAGGAGTTGAGTCCAACCCCACAGTCACCCTGACATAGATCCAGTCCCAGGAAGGCCTCACCAGAAAAGCAGACCCCGGAGCCTCTGAATCAGCTGAAGCACCAGTGTCATCTGGAACTAAGCTCACAGTCTGGTGAGTGGGCTGAGCCCTGGGCAGGGGAGAGACTATAGGGGTCTATGCTGGTGCTAAGGCAGAACTTGGATTTTACACCCCTGCTGAGAACCAGGAGGTAGGCTCGAGTAGCAGTGGCCCAGGTGGGGGAGGGGCACAGGCTCATCAGAGCTAACAACCACAACACACAAAGCTGGTTGATTAGCAAGTTGGTCTGGGGTCATCTAAGGACCAGGGAACAGGCCTGGTGAGTGAAGAACCTGATGATCCTTAAATCATACCACCCGGGATTTGTTAAGCTTGAGATACTGCAGCCTGGAAACAGGGCCCCACTTTAAGGAGCTAAAAGTCTAGTAAAAGAAAGGCAAGATGAGCAGACAGAGAAAGGTGAGAACCATAGAAAGTTTCTTCAGGAACAAGGAAGACCGAGGTGCACCCTCAGAGGAAGATGTCAACATCAGGGCCCCTATATCTAAAGCTTCCAAGAAAAATATGAATTGGTCTCAGGCCATAGAGGTGCTCAAAAAGGACTTTGAAGATAAAATCAGAGAGGTAGAGGAAAAAATGGAAAGAGAAATGAAGGTGATTCAGGAAAGACATGAGAAAAAAGTCCACAGCATGAAAAGTCAAATTGGCCAAATGGAAAAGGAGGTACAAAAAAAATGCAGCCTCCCCCCAAAAAAACCCAACAAAATAAAACTGGTGTAAGGGGTTAAAATTCTAGCTATTCTGTCTAAAATATCTAATGAGTGGTCACCAATAAATTACAATCTTTAGCAAGAGTTAGACTTTTAAGCATTTATTAAGGAGAATAAGAATTTGGTGAAGAGAGAGAAAGGCCTAGATTCAGCTGTCTATATCAGGGAGCCAATGTCTCCAGCTCCTCTTCCCACTGAGGTCCTCCAGAAAGAGCCCAAGAGAGCAAGCGTTGCCTCTTTTATAGACAGTACCCACAAGCAAACGTCACTTCCCGATGCCAAGGAAAACTGCATGGTTTGCCCTCAGATGCCTTCTCCTTATGGCAGAGCTTTCCTACAGTAGCTCTCCAGCAAGTGGCGTCATTCCAATCATTACACTGGAGTAGTTTGCTATTTTCTTCTCCAGCTCATTTTTACAAATAATAAAAACTGGACAAACTCTTCAAGTCTAAGGAAGAGGTAAAATTCATCTTGGAAAACTCCCCTTTTCTCATTTTTTCTTTGTAATGCTTTCTCTACTATTGTATCCCACCCACCTCCATTGCCACAAGAATCCAATGTTCTCCATGCATGGCTGACTATTGTCATGAGGAGGGGGGCTTCTGGTAAAATAGTATTATCTAATGTGTGTTCTCTTGCCTGAGAAAGGATAGAGACTATATTTTAACAGGGGTCATATAGGTACTTTTTAACTCTAAGGTATAGATACCTAAATGTGGAATTTCAGGCACCCATACAACTGTGTAGGGCATTATTTCTGCATATTCTTCCATTCTCCCAGACCTAGGCCGACTACCTCTGCCCTTCTGCAATCTGAGGGCTCTCAGTGCCTCTTTTTGCTATTGCCATTATTACAAGCCCATATTGGCTATGTTCTCCTCCAAATTTAGGAATCAATGACTAGTGTCTCTAGTCCATTTAAACACTCGGCAGCAATTAGCTTTTTTTTTTTTTAAATGTGGAGCAATAAAGGTTAAGTGACTTGCCCAGGATCTCAAAGCTAGAAAGTGTCAAGTTTCTGAAATCCATATTTGAACTCAGGTTCTCCTGAATCCAGGGCCAGTGCTTTATCCACTGTGCCATCTAGCTTCCCCCTCACCAATTAGCTTTTAGAAAGCTAGAGTTAAGAACAAAAGACAAACATTTCCCCAACACCTCAGTGGCACGCTCTCCCTTACATGACCCTGGGTCTCTGGGGGGGAGCAGACTTATTCTTAGCTGAGTGAGATAAGCCTAATATATGGTATTATCCCCATGTATAGAAGAGGAAACTGAGGGTCAGAGAGGTCAAATTGTTCATCTAACAAAATGAAGGAAGTAAGTTTTGAAGCCAGGATTGGAACTCAGGTCGTTTGATACGTTCTGCCACCCCATGCTGTTTTAATACACTGTACATTCAGTTTTAGATATAATTGATCTTTGTCACAAAGGGGCTTATTTGGCTGGAACTAGAGGAATAACATGAAAGGAAACAGTATGTCACAAAACAAAAAAAAAAGAGAGGAAACAGTATGTGAGGAGATAGAAAAGATTGATGGGAGAAAAATTTGGAAGGGTTTGAAATTCTATTCTAAAGATTTGATTTTTTTCCTGTGGAGGTAATAGGGAGTCATTGAAGAATTGGAACAGAGGAATTATATGGTCAGAACTTTGATTCAGATGTTATTTTGTTGGTTCTATGGAGTATGGATTGGAGCGGAGAAAGCTGAGAGGTACAAATATTTGAGGTAAGTGAGAAGAGGAAAAGAGCATATCCAGCTCAGGAAAATGAATCAGGGAAGGAGGTGGCACTGGATTGTGACCTTGAAGGATGCAAATGAATATGTGGGGAGTTATGGAGGATTTATGTGGGTGGTATTAGACTAGCTACAGGTGGAGAAGGTATTACAGATATAGACAGTAATCCACGGAAGGTCACACAGGTACTGGAAAGTATAGAAACATATTTGGGAAATGGTAAATAGTCTTGCTGGCTAAAGTATTTGGTAAAGGGGAATTATTAGAGATAAGACTGGAATACTAGGTTGGGGACCTCTTATTAATTACTTTGAATATGAAACTGAGGAGGGTCCTAGGAAGATGGTGGAGCAAAGGCAGGGACTTACCTGAGCTCTCTCAAAGTCTCCTCCAAACAACATTAAAAATAATTCCTCAAGATAAATTCTGGAGCAGCAGAATCAACAAAAGGACAGGATGAAGTAATTTTCTATCTCAAGACAACTCAGAAGGTGATCAGGAAAGATCTGTTTCACAGTGGTGAGAGTGAAGTATAGTCCAGTGCAGGCCATGTCAGGGCACATTGTGTCCTGGGAAGAAAATAGCAAGCTTGGGGGGGGGGGGGTCATTGAATCTTTGGCTGTGACTTCCAGAGCTCTCAGCCCACAGATGGTAAAGGGGTTGGACAACTGGTCATAAGGAGATTACAGAGCACCCTTTGCTGGCCCTGGGAGCAGGACTCTGTTGCATTGCCCATATGTGGTTCTGGGTTGCAATCCCAGGGTGAGGAGTTGTGCTAGTAGGAAAGGGACAGGAATTATATGGTCAGAACTTTGATTTAGATTTTATTTTGTTGGTTCTATGGAGTATGGATTGGAGCAGAGAAAGCTGAGAGGTACAAATATTTGAGGTAAGTGAGAAGAGGAAAAGATCATATCCAGCTCAGGAAAATGAATCAGGGAAGGAGGTGGCACTGGATTGTAAACTTGAAGGATGCAAAGTTCCAAGGGCAGAAAAGAGTGCTTCTGGTTGCTCACAGACCAGAACACAGGCAATGAGAGCAGTGACTACACCTCTCCTTAGATCATAACACCTTGAAAGTATTGAAATCTTAAAGACTCCCAGAACTAACTCTGAAAACAGCAGCATGAAAAGTCTAATGCTTTGGATGGTGCCCCCTACACCCTGGAAGCAGAGCACAACTTTAAAATTAAGTTAAAAGTCAAGAAAGAGGCTGGAGAAATGAACAAACAAACAACAACAAATAACCTGACTATAGAAAGATACAATGGTGATAGGGAAGATCAAAACAAAAACTGAGAAGCCACAAAGTCAAAAACAGTTACATGAAAAGCCTGAAAGAAAAAAATGTAAATTTGTTCCAGGCAAAAAGAAGAAGAAGAAGAAGAAGAAGAAGAAGAAGAAGAAGAAGAAGAAGAAGAAGAAGAAGAAGAAGAAGAAGAAGAAGAAGAAGAAGAAGAAGAAGAATTCTTGATCTCAGAAAGATTTTTAAAAAGCAAATAAGAGGTAGAGGAAAAATGGGAAAAGAGATTATACGGATGAAAGAAAATCATAAAAAAGAGTTAACAACTTGGCAATGGAAGCACAAAAAATACCAAAGAAAATAACACCTTAAAAACAATAGGCCAAATGGCAAAAGTGGCAGCAAAGACATCCACTGAACAGAAGAATTACTTAGAAAGCAGAATTGGCCAAATGGAAAAAGATATACAAATATCTACTGAAAAGCAGAATTCCTTAAAAAGCATAATTGGCCAAATTGGGGGAAAAAAAGATGCATAAAATTCACTGTAGAAATGTAAAACAGAGAAGTTGGAACTCTATTTAAGGGACAATGAAATTCCAAGTATGATATATGATTTAATCAGATTTGTGAATTAAGAAGACTAATCTATAGGTAGTGGGAAGAATAAATTATGGCGGAAGAGAGACTAGAAGTAGGGAGATTGCTGCTATGATAGTTAAGACAAAGGGTGGGGAGCACCTGAACTAGGGCTGTGGGAGTAGAAAGAACAATAGGATTATAGATTTAGAGTTGGAAGGAATCTTAGAGGACACTCTAGAATATATCTCCACAACGGTGGTCTCCTCTTATCAGTGAATTCCTCTTGGAACTTCAATTTTGAGGCCAGCCATTCATTACTTTCCAGACTCCACTGTTTCTCTGGATTTCAACAGCAGGCTCCAGCTTAGACACTCTTTCCCTCTGTCATGCACTTATCTTCCCCCCATTTGAATGTAAACTTCTTAGGATTAGAACTATTTTCTACAAGGTTGTATTCATATTCCCAGGGCTTTTCACATTATAAGAGCTTAATAAATACTTATTGATTTGACTTAATTTTACTTGACTCACTTAGTCTGTCTTTCACATTTTTACAGATAAAAAAACCTGAGGTTCAGACAGTTGTCTAGGCTTGCATAAGTAGAAAATGGCAGAGTCAGGATTTGATCCCAGATCCCAGATGTGAAATCTAGCACCATATTTTACAAGGAAAAATGTAAGACAATGGAGGTAGAAATGATTATAGCAAATGGTTAATCGGTCTGATAAGAGAGAGTAAAGAGTCAGGAATAATTTTTATGAACCCAAGTGACTATAAAGGGAGTTCAAATTCTATTCATATAATTACAAATCATAGATTAAGAGCTGAAAGGGACTGTAGAGCCATCTAGTTCAACTCTTTCATTTTACTAAGACCCAGGAAAAGAGTTAAGATTTTTTTTTCCAGGTCGTCTGACACAACATTCTTTCCACTTCACTTTAATCTTTTAATAACTACCTGCATTATATCAAACCTAATATTAGGTACTTATAGAGATGTTGAACTTAAAAAAGACAAAACATTTTGCCCTCATGGCATTTATAATCCAGTAGGAGAAAATGACATGTAGATTGTTTTAATACAAAATACGAAATAAAGTTCATCAGAAACTAACAAAGCAAACTGTTATGTAAGGTCTATGGAGGAAAGACATTACTGATGTGATGGTGGTGATAGGGGGAGGTTTTATGGAGTTCTCATAGAAGAGACTTGAGTTTAAAGGTTGGGTAGGAGTTGAGTAGCTGCAGAAAAGGAGAAAGGAATTTTTAAAAATAAAAGTTTTTTTATTATTTTCCAGTTACATGTAGAGATAAGTTTCAAAATTTGTTTTTATAAGATTTCCAATTTCAAAATTTTCTCCCTCCCTCCCTCACTTCCCTAGACAGCAAGTAATCTGATATAGGTTTTATATATATAAAACATCAAATATATTTCTGTATTAGTCATGTTATAAGAGAAGAATCATAGCAAAAAGGAAAAACCTCAAAAAAGAAAAACAACAGCACCAAAACCAAAAGAAATAGTATGGTTCAATCAGCATCCGTACTCCACAGTTCTTTTTTTTTCCTAGATTTGGAGATCCTTTTCCATCATGAGTCTTTTGGAACTTTTTTGTACCATTGTATTGGTGAGGAGAATCTAGTCTATCACAGTTGATCAACACACAATGTTGATGATACTGTGTATAATGTTCTCTTGGTTCTGCTCATCTCACTCATTCCCCAATTGATGGTCAGCCCCTCAATTTCCAATTCCTTGCCACCACAAAAAGAACAGCTATAAATATTTTTCTACATGTGGGTCCTTTTCCCTTTTTTATGACGTCTTTGGGAAAAAGACAAAAAAGTGGTATTGCTGGGTAAAAGGGTATGCACAGCTTTATAGCCCTTTGGTCATAATTCCAAATTGCTCTCCAGAATGGTTGGATCAGTTCACAGCTCCACCAACAATGCATTAGTGTTCCAATTTTTCCACAGCTTCTCCAACATTTATTTTTTTCCTTTTTTGTCATTTTAGCCAATCTGATAGGTGTCAGGTGGTACCTCGGAGTTGTTTTAATTTGCATTTCTCTAATCAGTAGTGATTTAGAGCATTTTTCCATATGGCAATAGATAGCTTTGATTGAAAAAAGAAATTTTAGGCATAGGAGACAGTGTGAAACATCTCCCTCATTGATATGGGGAAACACAGGACATGTTCTGCTGATTTAGAGAGGAAGAATTCAAAAGAAATAATTCTACTCCCAAAATCATTCTCATACCTATTCCCTTCTTTCTTTTGCTGACACTGCCAGCCCCCTAATTCAGGTCCTTATCACTTCTTACCTAGATGATTGTAAAAACCTCCTGATTGGCTTAGTAGCCTCTAGTCCCTCTCCCTCCATCTTCCAACAGACTGCCAAAATGATATCCTTAAAACATAAATCTGACAATATCCTTCCCCTGCTAATAAGCTCTAATAGCTCCCTATTACTTCTAGGATTCATAGGTGAACTACTTTTTTTGGCATTTAAAACCCTTTACAACCTGACTCCAGTGATCTTTCTGGGCTTATGCATTGCTCCCTATTACATACTTTGACATTAAAAGCCCTTTGCAATGTGGCTCTTGCCTACCTTTCCAGACTTCTTGCATATTGCTCCTATTCATGCACTCTGCATTATAGGCAAAGTGGTTTTCTTGCTATTCATGACACACATAGCATCTCTTTTGATTTGCACAGGCTTTCCCTCCGTGTGGGGAGTGCATTTCCTCATGCCCTGTGCCTCTTAGAGTCTTTAGTCTTCTTCAGAAGTAAACTCAAATGCCCCTTCCTATATAAGGTCCTTTTTGTCCTCCCACTTCCAAGACCTCCTCTCCCACCTACCCAGAAATTAACTCATTCTGCATAAATATATATATATATATGTATGTATATATACATACACATTTTAATGTTCATATATGTGTATATGTACACACATACATAGGTGTATATATACACATACATATATACACATAAAAAATAATTGTTATCACCATATATGTTATATACTGTGTATTATTCATATATAATAAATAGTAATTTAATATATATTCATATGTAAACCTGTCACTTTTATCTTTATATCCCAGTGCCTCACAGATACCAGGTGACAAATAAAAGCTTGTTGATTGACTTAAGAATTTGGGGCAGCTAGATGGCACAGTGGACAGAGCACCAGCCCTGGAGTCAGGAGTACCTGAGTTCAAATCTGGCCTCAGACACTTAATACTTAACTAGCTGTGTGACCCTGGGCAAGTCACTTAACCCCAATTGCCTCACTAAAAAAAAAAAAAAAGAATTTTATGGTAATTTTTCAGGTGAGAAGATGAAGAGGTAGTATAATCCAGATATGGAGAATAGCCAGAGAAAATGTCCAGAGTCTGAAGATGGAGTGTCTTTATGCGAGGCATAGTAAGAGGTCAATCTCTCACTCCCCCAATTTATTTACTTTATTTAGAATCATCACTATTATCACCATAATCACCACCAACCACCATAGTCATTGCCATCACCATCATTACCATTACCATTACCATCACCATCACTATCACTGCCCTCATCATCACCATCACTTTCATCATAACCACCACCATCATTACCACCATCATTCCTTCTAATGGAAGGATAGGGATGTGTCACAGATACATTCTTTATGCCCCCCCCCACCCAAGGTGAGTCAAAAGGCTTTCCCAGCACTGAGTTTTTTTGTTTTTTTTTTAAGTGAGGCAATTGGGGTTAAATGACTTGCCCAGGGTCACACAGCTAGTAAGTGTTAAGTGTCTGAGGCCGGATTTGAACCCAGGTACTCCTGACTCCAGGGCCGGTGCTCTATCCACTGCGCCACCTAGCTGCCCCAGCACTGAGTTTTTAATATGTGTTTGTTGGATGAAAGAATAAATGAATGAATGACTGTTTCAGAGCTTAAAGCACCTAAGAGAAAACTTGAAGGGACCTTAGAGAGAAAGTACTCTACCTTGTGAGGCCTTAATGCTAATGTTGGACAAGCTTGGGTTAAATCTCAAATGCCTTTGCTCTCAGGTTGAGATGTGTTAATTAAATAGAGGGATTATATACTTAAAATCCTCACCAAGAAGGATTTATTGTGCCTCATTACCAGGTTTTATATACTCCACTTAAGTGAGACTGATGTTTTTTGTATTATAAAAGAATACCATATTTTATGGTTCAAAAGCTGCAGATATTAAAAAAGACATAACTTGAGGCTGTTATTATAAAGAACTTGACAATGGGCTCTCTCATGATCTTGAGGCCAAACTTATGGCTTATTCAAAAGTGAAAACTAGTAGCAAAGAGGCCATTCTCCCTCCAAGGCCTAGAGGTGCACATCTCTGGGCAAATGTCTTTCTCTTGTTCATTTTCTTTCCCTTTGGGGCTTGGGAAAAGACCAAGCCCATACCAAATACTAGAGAAAATTCAGATCACAGAAGAAGCATAGATGGTGTGCTATAAGGAGCAGCTTACTCAAGTCAGAAGACTTAGTTTCGGATCCTTGTTATGGCACTTAGGCTGTAATTGCAGCCAAGTAACATCCCTTTGGGCTTAGCATTCTGAATCTTATTACTTACTATCTCTACCTCACAAGACTGTTGGGATAAAAGCAGTATATAATTGAGAGTAGTTATACTATTATTATTAGCCTACTAGACCTGGGATCCCATCGTTACAGGACACTCCCTCTACCAATGTTGGTGGCTAATTCTTCTGCTACTTATGTTCTTAGAGACCCACTGGGGCATTGAGAGATTATATGTCTCACCTAGAACCCCATAGCTAAGATGTGTCATTTGAAAGGCTTGAACTCAGGTCTTCCAGAATATAAAGCTGTCTTCCAATCCACCACTCCATGCTAATTCTTTTGTTATCTTTCCTCTTCCTCCTCACCATCCCCATCATTGCCATCATCGCCATCACCACTACCACCATTATCACCATCATCATCAACATAGGTGATATTTTATTTTTTCTCATCTTTTTGATGAAATTCAGATAGAAATGTTTCAAGGAAGAGTCACAGTGTTGCTCTTCTCATTTTATATTTAATATTCTGTGGAATTTTATGTAGCAGGATAGTTATTGAATGAGTCTTGGGACCAAAAATATCTTTAGGAAAACTCCAGTAGCCCATAGGATGATATAGATGATACATCCTCATCTCCTGAACCCTATTGACTATCAAATCTTTTTTATTCTACCTCCTCACCTTTTTGCTTTCAGGTTCCTATCAATTTCTCTTCTGCTGGCATTGACATAACCCTAGTTCAAGCCCTGATTACTTTGTCCTGTTCTCTTTTAATTTCTTTTCCTAGGTATCTCTATTTTGGAAGCTCTTTATTCTATTGAGTTTGGCAAGGATGAATACACAGTGTGGAAAACTGTTAAAATGATTGTTCTTAATTTTTGTGGATTAGTGTTATATTTAGAAGTTGGTGGGCAATAATTCTGCCTATGCTAAGGCTCTGGTTCTAGTAGAGATTATTTTCTCAGTTTCCAAGGATATTTTGGGGTCCATGTTTATACGACAGGAATTTGTTGTCTGTAATTTTACAAAGGACAGCAAGATTCTGGTGTATATGTATGTCTAGCCACCAATGGTGCCTTTCTAGGTATCCTGTATTGGCTACATTTTTGCAAACAATAGTGATATGTTGCATAGTTTTTGTTGTTGTTGTTTTTTTACCATTTCATTGTATAATGTGCTTTAGCCAAAATGTTTTGACTCCTTAAGTATAACCTTTCTGTAATTTTTGGTGTTAATGGCCTGATCCTTAATTTTTATCATAAGCTCATTTGCTTCTATAAGTAAATCTACAGGACTCAGTCATGGGTTTGGTCCTTCTTTGTTTAAATTGTTTATTGAGTTCATGTTTAAACCACCCAACTCATCCATTTTAATTCCATTCTTGGGTCTTAGTCAATTTATAGTCAGTCTCTGGCCAGAGATGAACACTTTTGGTGGTAACATTTGACTAATCCAGTGGTATCTATCTATTTCAACTTTTACTACTGTTCTGTGAAATAAAGTATATTTGTCACAAAAGTACTTCTGTAAATTTTTCATCAGCTCACCATATACTCTGAAAACATCAATGAGTTTTCTTCCTTTATTTTTGGTGAGAAAGTGTTTGCTTTGACTTTACTATGCTAATTGATCTCTTTTTTGTTTGTTTTTGTTTTATGCAGGGAAATGAGGGTTAAGTGACTTGCCCAGGGTCACACAGATTAATTGATCTCTTAACACACTATACTTCATCTTCCTTCCTTATAGCTTTATACTCCAGATGGATTCTTGCAGAAGACCAAGATATTTTATAAGTATGATTTTCACCCATTGGTTCAAATTAACATATGGATTCAAGTTCAAAGTTTTGTTTGCTCTCAGTGTGACTTTCTCTACTTTTGGCTGGAAATTTTGTCTCATATGCATTCTCTCCAATAACATGGTCAATGGTAGAAAGTGAGTCTCTAGTGTCAGCTTCCCCTTGCTGCTATCTGTCCCAGTGCAATGGTCTGCCTCTTGAAGGTTCTCAATTGCCTGGATTTCTTCATTGATAGATTGAGTTTGGGGCTTTTTGGTATACCTAGTTGCTCCTTAGCCAATATATCTTCCCTGTCATCCCCGAAGCCATGTTATGCCCACTTGTGTCATCACATATAGTTCCTCCCCTTTAGAACCTTGAAATCTGCTTATCTATATACTTTGGGCTCTGATAGGCCAGCTTTGGTAAAAATGCAGGATTTCATTTAATTCTAGGGGATTTTCATGCTATTCTGCTCCATGTGTATACCTTGTTTGTCCTCCCACCCCCTTCCAGTTTCCTTTTATATGTTGCTTTTCATCATTAGAATCTAAGTTTCTTGAGAGCAGGGAGTAGTAGTTTGCTTCTATCTGTATCCTTACTCCTTAACATGACTTCCGGGACATAGAAAACACTTAATTTACATTGCAATAATCCATTTTTCTATCTATTTTTAGAGATAGTTATAGATTTATTTTGAGTGACACAAATTATGAATGATTTGTGTAACGTATATGTATAATTGACCCATATTTGGAGGACTTTTGGTTGGGTCATCTTTGGGAATCAAATATGCAATGTTTTCTATTAAGACATGTAAGATCAGACTTTTATGAGAAGGGAAACTGATCAAATGATTTGATAGGATTCATGCATCACTTTGAAGAGATTGGGAGTAAAAAGTGAATCTTGTTTGAATTCATCCTTTTCCAATTTTGCGGAAGCAACCCTCCTTGATGAAACTTTTTTGCCATCAATGATTCTGATTGCACAGAGACTTTCTTTTTCATGTTTGATCTAAGTGTGTTTTCATTTTCTTGGTCTTCTTTCTATCATATAGTTGATCAGAAATTTTCCACATGAGCCTTCTTTAGGGTTTCTCTCATCTAGTTTCTTTGCCTTGAAAGCCTTTACAATATAGTTTTGATTGGTGTTGAATCAGCACCTGCTGATGTCTTTTACTTTTACTCTGTGTCATCTCAAACTTCAGATTTTGCTTTCAATTTTCAATTCAAGGTATCAATGATTTTCTGTTATGCTTTCTTTTCATGGTCTAATGTACATGATTCTTTCCTTGTTGCCTTCATTTGTACAAAAGACATTTTTTCATTTTTCCTGTGCAAGTATCTTCCAGAAATTAATGTGATCATACAATAATCATATTCTTGAAGTGCTTTTGCCATGGTGTCACCTGAGACTGCCCCATGGCATATCCTAGCTAGTTTCACCTTTCCTTGTATCGTATTTATTAAGGCAATAACCTCTGCATATACTACTGGCTGTGGGTTTTGAAATTTGTTCTTTAAGATTTTGTCAAATATGGTGGGGGAATGCCTTTACTAATTAAAGTTATAGGACATACTACCTTATTCATATAACTCTCTTTTATAACAGTTGATTGATTGGTGTAAACAATTTCAAAATAACCCTTTGAAATGCCATTCTAAGTATGTTCATTTCATTTCAATATCTGAGACATCTGCATGATTTTTGCTATCTCTTTAGTCATCAGGTTTTACAGTTTGAATTAAGGATGCTTTTTAATCACTCTTCATGTTCTTCACAGTTCCTTCTTCAGATTGAAATAAATTCCCAATTTCTACTAGTCTAGATTTAGGAACAGCAACATCTCTCACAGTGCTAGAGATCTTTGAGGAGGCTATTAAGAAAAACTAATATGAAGTGCTTGCTAAGATCTCTTTCCTGTTTTCTTACAATGTAGTATCAGCACATAATGAGAGTACTTGTATCTTTAGTCCCTTCAGCGTATGCTCATGGTTAGCCTACATCTGTCATCAGCACCATTAGTATGGAAGCAATTCCAGGAGGAAATTTTTTTTCTTATTCCAATGTATCTTACCTTCTGAACTGTACTTATTACTCCGTTCTGAGTAGGGCCAACTTGAAGACAATGACACATCATCAGTTGTTGTTGTTGTTTTATATCAGATTTATATGGTCAGTTTTATAATATTTTTTGTGGCCAACCTACACAGTGGTATCACCAGAAGCTAACATAATGGTATCACCAGAGGTGGCCAGTGGTCACCAGTGGGTTCTTTCATAGCCACTGTCATGATTTTAGGGCAAAGTTCCTACTGTATATTATCTTGGTTACATAATTTTACTTTAAGGTTGTTGAGTTTGTTTTAAGGGGATGGCAAATTATTATTACCAAATTAGTGCTGAATGTAGGATCTGGAATGGACTATTTAGTGATATCTATTTTCAAGACTATACTGTACTGTATCAGCTTTTTAATAACTATAGGCAGCCAGTAAGAGCTCTGAGGAGACATTGGGATCTGAGAGAAGATACCTTATCATGCCTCTCCAGAAATGATATAGGCACCGGGCAGGCTGCTCCCTGGCCAAAGAAGGGATGATAAAGGTTAGAACAGTGAAGCAAGGGATTTAACTTATAAATAAAGCTTCCTTGAGGGATATGTGTATGATACTTAGTATGTCATTAGATATCACTAAACAGATTTTGGATATATATATGTCTCATGGATTCTACAGAAGGGATAATTGAATGGGGGTAGGTAGTTGGGTGAGAATAATGTTTCTCAAACTTCTTGATCTCAGGACCCCATTCTACTCTTAAAAATGTTTTGAGGACTTGTCAAAGAACTATTATTTATGTGAGTGGTATCGATTGACATTTATCCTATTAAATATTAAAACATACCATTATTATGAAAAGAGTTTTAACTTCATATACCGACTGAAAGAATTTTGGAGATACCAAGGGGTCTCAGGACCATGCTTTGAGAAAGGATCCACAGTCCCTACAAACATCTCAACTCTCATGGAAATGAATTAGACAGCTGCAAGAGGTTATAAATAAATGATCTCTCTCCATGAACATTTATAAGGACAGAGCAAAGGATTGTCTATTCTAGATGTCTGAGTTGTCTATGTATTTGTTTGCCTGAGGACAGGATAGTAGAGCAAACAACCTTTCAAAATCTAGGATGATAAAATTATGACACCGAAGATCTATGAATGGGACTAGAGGAACTTCTAGGCTCCTAAACTGGGATATGCTCAGCATGGTAGACTTAATGGGTAGGATAGGCTGGGTATTTACAATCTCTTCTGGTGCTAAGAACTTGGCTCATGTATCCTCAGGTAGTTACCTCCAGTCTCTTCTCTTCATAGGGCTAGAATGTCATATATGGGCTTAATGATGAACTGGGTGTCTGTTGTCTGAAGCGCAGATTCAATAAGTTTAGAGAGGATCATTACCAATTTAGCTGCCAAGTGATGGATCATTTAGGCCACAGCAATGCTCAAAGATCATTTATTAAAATATAGAGGGAGGGCAATCAACCTTGGTGGAGGGATGTGTCCACCCTAGAAAAATATACAAATATACAAAAGTTAAGGCTCTCTTCCTTACCTCTTACTATTATGTGGAAAACTTTGTTGTTCAGCCATGTCTGAATCTTCATGACCCCATTTGGGGTTTTCTTGGCAGAGATACTGTAGTGGTTTGCCATTTTCTTCTCCAGCTCATTTAACAGATGAGGAAACAGAAGCAAAAGGGTTAAATGACTTGCCCAGGGTCACACAGCTAGTAAGGGTCTGAGGCCAGATCAGGAAGATGAGTCTTCTTGACTCTGGCCCTGGTGTTTTATCCACTGCATCACCTAGCTGCCTGTGTGGAAAATAGAAGAATGAATGATCATTCTCTGTAAGCAGTTATTTATTTCTTTAAAAAAAAACCAAAAAACTGTGGGGGGCAGCTAGGTGGCACAGTGGATAAAGCACTGGCCTTGGATTCAGGAGGACCTGAGTTCAAATCCAGCCTCAGGCATTTGACACTTAACTAGCTGTGTGACCCTGGGCAAGTCACTTAACCCTCATTGCCCTGCAAAAAAAAAAGAAAAGAAAAGAAAAGAAAAGAAAAAAAACTGTGAATATATTTTTATTTATTTTAAAAAATGTAATAAATATTTTTACTTATAGTTTTAGGTTCCAATCTTTATCCCTCCTTCCCTTCCTCCCCTCACCCCTCCCTGAGGTAGTAAGCAATCAGATATGGGTTATACATATATGATTATGTAAAACATTACCATATTTGTCATTTTGTACAAAAAAACTTGATTAAAAGAAAAAAATGAAAGAAAGTGAAAAATATCACTTCTTTCTGTTCCATCAATATCAGTTCTTTCTTTGGATATGGGTAGTATGTTTCATCAATAGTCCTTTCGGATTATCTTGGATCATTGTATTTTTGAGAATAGTCAAGTCATTCACAGTTCTACTTCAAACAATATTGCTGTCTGTGCACAACGTTCTCTTGGTTCTGCTCACTTCATTATACATTAGTTCATACATTTCTTTTCAGGCCTTTCTGAAGTCATCCTACTTGTCATTTCTTACAGTACAATAATATATATATATATATATATATATATATATATATTTTAGTGAGGGAATTGGGGTTAAGTGACTTGTCCAGGGTCACACAGCTAGTAAGTATCAAGTGTCTGAGGCCGGATTTGAACTCAGGTCCTCCTGACTCCAGGGCCGGTGCTCTATTCACTGTGCCACCTAGCTGCCCATAGTACAATAATATTAAGCACTTATTTCTAATGAGGGCCCTACTTCTCAAAATTTGCAGATTAGAAATGGAGATAGTATATTGAGTGGTTGCCCAGGTTAGTTGAAGAAATGCTAGAATTAGACTGAGGACTTCTGGGTTTGCACACCAGCTAGGAGAGTAGATCTGTAGCCGAGTAAATGTATTATAAACCTGAAAGTGCTATTTAAACATGAATTATTATAAGCCATTTGTCAGTTTGGAGTCACATTGTAGAATGGGGTTGATGATAATGCTTCTTGAACTATCTACCTCACAGGGGAGTTAGGAGGAAGTGCCTTGTTTACCTGAAAGTGCTACAGAATTGTGAGTTATCATTATTATTTCCATCATCTGTATCCCGAGTGACTTAATCTGCCTGCCCGTTGGACTACAAAACTGAAACGAACAAGAACCAGCTCAGTAGGAGAGCCTTAGGGATGAGTGCTGGTACAAACCTCTAAACCCTAAAGCTCTCAAAAAGGTAGAAAATAATTCATCTTCTTTTTTATTTGAAAAAAGCTATCCTGTTTTCCCCCCCTTTCATTTGAGATGTCAATGTAGATAACACAGACTTCGGAAGTAATGCATTTTTTTCCCCAGGATGTAACACATCAAACATTTATGAAACGTCCAAAGGAGTTTACAGCAGGAAGGCAAATAGTCAAAGGTTTCGTCATGGCCTTGAGGTTCAAAACCATCATCTCATGGAGCCCTAAAAGGCAGCCGTGGGTATACATGGAAGATACAGGGACTTTGCCGAAATGCATTCCTTTGACTGATACCAAAACTATTACCTGTGCATGAGATTATCACCAGGCAAGCTGTGTGATATTGTGGATCCTTAGAACTGCTGCCCTCCTCGTCCCCTCCGGCTGCCCCGTCACTTCATTTTAGTGTCTAATATTGGCAAGGGCCTGAGCTCAGTGCTGGGGATACAGAAATGGATCTGGCATCCTTGTGATCTGAAGAAAGTTATTGCAAGAGCACACAGGGAGGTATTATAGAAAGGAGAAGTAGATGGAGCCCAAGAAGACATAGAGAAAGGTTCTAGAAATAGGAGGATAATTAGAGATCAGGAAAGACTTCAGAGAGTCTCAGTGTCCTCTTGACAAGCCATTTTAATCTCTCTCAGGCTTAGGTTTTTTTGTTTTGTTTTGTTTTGTTTTTTAGTGAGGCGATTGGGGTCAAGTGACTTGTCCAGGTTCACACAGCTAGCAAGTGTTAAGTGTCTGAGGCCCGATTTGAATTCAGGTACTCCTGACTCCAGGGCCGGTGCTCTATCCACTGCGCCACCTAGCTGTCCCCCTAAATGACTCTTGAAGCTACCAAAGACTCAATTAGCAACTAGGTGGTACAGTGGGTGGAGTGCTGGCCATGTAGTTAGGAGGACTTGAGTTCAAATATAGCCTCAGACACTTACTAGCTGTATGACCTTGGGCAAGTCACTTCACCTTGTTTCCCTCGGTTTCTTCATCTGTAAAATGAGTTGGAGAAGGAAATAGCAGGCTACTTCCAGTATCTTTGCCAAGAAAACCCCATATGGGGTCACAGAGTCAAATACAACTGGAACAACTCTATAAAACAAAAGACTCAAGTACAAAATCAGAAATGGGCCATGGCCTGCATCAGTGCAGGGCTAAGAATATCCCATGCTGACAAAAATCACAGATGCTTCAAGCATTTCCACATCTAGAAAATAGGACTGACTGACATTTGTCAAACTATGGGCTTCACATTGTGATGGATACATTTAGAAGTATGCTGGTAAATGTTTAACAACTGGCTTTCTGGAAAAAAAAAGTGTGCATAACACGTTTTTAAGTTTAAACTTCATTATTAACAGTTTCTCTATAACTTTCTTAAGTCTAGACAATTAACAACAATAACAACAAAATAAATCAAGTCCAGATTTTTAGCATTTGCCAATTTCTGGGGTATAAATGCTCACAGTGAATATTTAACAACCAGCTTTTGAGAGCAGGCACAAGCAAGTTTCAAAAACCCCTTGAATACAGGTATTAATAAGAAAGGCTCTAGATTTTCAAGGACCTTGAGAACAATCTAGTTAGGTTGATAAAACCTGTATACATTAATAGGCAACAATGATACCAGACATTAAATGCTAAGGATTCAATGAGAGGTATTAATAGCTAGTCAGTCAAGAAGTTAAAGATCTACTTATTAAGCATCTTCTGAAATGGTATGTGATATAGTGGGAAATGGGTACGGGTTGGGGTTGGGGTTCTTGGGAATTCCTCTTTAAAGAATTACACCCTCTTGCACACAAAACTTAGTTAGAACAAGGTGATAGTTTATTTAGGAGCAAGGGAAGGGAAGGGTGGGGGGAGGGAAACCATGAAAGAAATCCTTAGACTTTTCATGGGGAGATTTGGCATAAAGCACATGGCTCAGAGGTACCAAATCTCCTCGAACAGGAGACCGGAAGGTACTTTTATAGGGGACTGATGGGGGTGGCCCATCTGCCCGTGAAAAGTTCCTTTAGTGAGAGAGGACCATCCCCCACTGGTGGTAGCTGGGGGAATTGGGTGAGCAGTGGAGGACCATCCCCCACTGGTAGTGACTAAAGGAATTGGGTGAGGGGTGGCTATGGATCCCTCTTTAGGACACAAAGGCCGAAGCCACACCCAAACTTATCTCCCCAGGATAAGGGAGACCGGAATGAAGGGTAGGAATCCCAAGTTAGCTCAGTCTGATTTGGTTTCTCTAGGCGTTATCTGTCCTCTGGTTTAGTTTCTCAAGGAGAAGATTCCTCGGTGTGCCCCAGAGAAATTCTGGGGTGCTCTGCGCCCCATGACATTCCCCACTTCTCTATATATATAAGGAAAGGGGACGAAGATTCTTCTGAAACTGCTTCATGCTGACCGGGGGGTCGAAGAATCACGGCGCAAGGGAGGGGGAAGGGAGAGAAGTGGAGAAGGCCTGGAATGCTCGGAGTTGTGAGGGGCCCAGAGAGTCCAGAGGCAACACGTAGGCACAGTGTCACGAATCCTTGAGCCTAGATGGAACAGACTTAAACAAAAAATTAAAACTGACCAGAGCCAAAAGGAAAAGGGGCTTTATCAGATCAGGAGTCAAGTGGGACCTTTTTGCAGGACAGGGTGTGGCCTGCTTTACAGGAGGGAGTTCAAGCCTAATTCTGTGATAGGCAGTGTCTGTCTACATTAAGGGTCCTTTTTATCCCATCCCCATTTTGTGCCTTGATTGCATGCTAGGACCTGAACCAGAGAGTAAGACAGAGGTCGCCCCAAAACCATTCCTAGGCTTGCCTCCTATATCCAGCTTGGCCATAGGCCTAACACGATGCTGGTCAGGAGAGCAAGCTGCAGAGCCGATCTCTTGGGTGCTGCCCTGGGGACAAAGAGGTAGGAGAGCAGGCCTCACCTTCGTGTGGCGTCCCCCACTTCTGTGTTCCGGTTTACTGCAGCTGCCAGAATCTCGGCCAGCCGGAGTTCTGCTGGTAGCAGATGTGGTGATGGCTGCTGCTATTATATGAGCTTGGTCTATGGAGCGGGCACGAGCCATCTTTTCTCTCTCTTTGGCTACTGCAAGGTCCCTGTTATTAAAAATCTTAAAAGCAATGTCAAGGAGTTGTGAGGATGGGATCTGGGGACCCCAGTCTAACTTCTGGAGCTCTCTCCTAATGTCAGGAGCAGACTGGCTGATAAAATGAATATTGAGGACAGTAATTCCTACATCTCTTTGGGGGTCTAGGTTAGTATATTTCTTCAGAGAGTCCACTAAGCGGCTCATGAAGACAGCAGGATTTTCGTCAGACCCCTGTGTTATCTCCCTCACCTTTCCATAATTGACCTGTTTCTTAACCCCCCTTCTCATTCCCTCAACTAGGCAGGTGACCATGTGATTTCTACGAGCTCTGTCTTCCCTGTTATCATAGTTCCATCTCGGTTCTATGACCGGGACAGCTGTAAATCCAGGGACCCCAACCCAATTTCCAACCTGCGAGTGTTCATCCCCAACTTGTACCGCCAGGTCCCAAATCTGTTTTTTCTCATCAGGGGTACAACAGCTGGCAAGAATAATTTGCAAATCGGTCCAGGAAAGGTCAAACTCCAGTGTCACAGACTTAAAGCCATCTATGAACTTTGTGGGGTTCTCTGAGTAACTCCCCAATTTCTCTTTAATCTGAGATAACCTGCTTATAGAAAAAGGGGCATGCCTTACTGTTGTGCCCTTCCCAATGGGAAATTCCCTTAATGGAAGCAGGGAAGTAGTGGGAGACACTGGTAAAGACCTGGGTTGAGGAGATAGCTCAGGTGGAGACAGAGGATTGGGCACAGGGCCCAGTGGGGGAGGGGTGACAGCCTTTGGCTGTGGAGTAGGTGGGGGAGGGGAAACAGTCTTTGGCTGCAGCATGGGTGGAGATGGGGAAAGGGAGATAGCCGTAGGTGACTGCAGATTAGGTAAAGCAGATGGGATTGGCTGCTGAATGGAAAAAACAGGAGAAATGGGAACATATTGGAGTTCCCCCCGATTGTAAATGGGATAGAGCAGGATAGAAGGAGACTGATATCCACTCCCCGTGTGGCACAGGGAATTGGTTCTGAGATCAGCCGGTGGGCAAGGAGAGGTCTCAGTCATAGAGTGATATGACTGTGGTTGACCCATAGGTACAGAAGCAGGCGGAGAAGGAGTGGAACGAGAAACAGGTAGGGAATGAGTTTGAGGAGGAGGGGAGGCTGAGGTCTCAGAGTAGGTGCCCGAAGGGTTAGCTAATTGCTTGGGCTTGTGGTGATTCTCAACCGGCAAGGGGACCTCATCCTTTCCCTTTGACTTCTGGCTCAAACTCATAAAAGCCGATACGTATGGAATCTCTGTCCATCTCCCTTCACGCTTGCAAAACTTGTCCAATTGCAAGATGGTATTATAATTAAGGGTGCCGTGTACAGGCCAATTTCCTTCACTTCCTAGAGGATAATGTGGCCATAGATTGTTACAAAAATGTATCATACATCTCTTTCTTAGGTTTTTAAGTTCCAATTTAGTCCAATCTCTTAGGATGCACCCCAGAGGTGAATTTTTCGGAACACTCCCTTTCTGTCCCATAACTACTGTCTAAGGAGAATAGTCTGAACCAAGAGCAGAGAGCTGGTAAGGGATAGACACATAAGCATAAATGTTCTTACCCAGAAACGTGTAGTCTGAGAGTCCGAGCGTGGTTCGGACATCTAGGAGTCCCAGGCTGCTCTCTGCTGTCCTGCAGACGCCAACCGTCTCTACCTCTCTGTGACTCAAACGGGAGGTTGAGTCCGGTGGGAGAGGGAGAAGAGAAACCCAGAAGGTAGAGTCTTACCTCCAGGTTCTGTGCCAAGCGTGGTCCAGACGTCTGTTTGAGCTTTCAGCGAGGGAGGGAGACTCAGGCTGCCCTCCACTGTCGCGTGCGAAAGCTGACCCTCTCTCTACCTCTCTGTGACTCAAACGGGAGGTTGAGTCAGGTGGGAGAGGGAGAAAGGAAACCCAGAAGGGAGGTTCCCACCCCCCAGTTTTGTGTGCTAAGAGGAAAGAGGAAAATCCCACGTCCCTACAACGTTCGGGCGCCAGATGATATAGTGGGAAATGGGTACGGGTTGGGGTTGGGGTTCTTGGGAATTCCTCTTTAAAGAATTACACCCTCTTGCACACAAAACTTAGTTAGAACAAGGTGATAGTTTATTTAGGAGCAAGGGAAGGGAAGGGTGGGGGGAGGGAAACCATGAAAGAAATCCTTAGACTTTTCATGGGGAGATTTGGCATAAAGCACATGGCTCAGAGGTACCAAATCTCCTCGAACAGGAGACCGGAAGGTACTTTTATAGGGGACTGATGGGGGTGGCCCATCTGCCCGTGAAAAGTTCCTTTAGTGAGAGAGGACCATCCCCCACTGGTGGTAGCTGGGGGAATTGGGTGAGCAGTGGAGGACCATCCCCCACTGGTAGTGACTAAAGGAATTGGGTGAGGGGTGGCTATGGATCCCTCTTCAGGACACAAAGGCCGAAGCCACACCCAAACTTATCTCCCCAGGATAAGGGAGACCGGAATGAAGGGTAGGAATCCCAAGCTAGCTCAGTCTGATTTGGTTCCTCTAGGCGTTATCTGTCCTCTGGTTTAGTTTCTCAAGGAGAAGATTCCTCGGTGTGCCCCAGAGAAATTCTGGGGTGCTCTGCGCCCCATGACAGTATGGATACAAAGAAAAGTAAGAAAACAAAATGAAGCAAAGAAGCAGGCCCTAATCTTAAGGAACTCACATTCTAACAAGGGAGATAATTTGCAAATTACTATGTACATTCTAGTTATATACAGTATTAGTGTAAGGACTTCAGGCCTTTGAGCTAAAGCTTGAAGGAAACAAACTAGGAATCAGAGGAGTGAGGAGAGCATTCTGGGGCTGGAGGAGGCAGGGACAGCCAATACAAATGCATGGAGTTGGAAATGAATTATCCTGCAAAAAGAAAAGCAAATGGTGGGGGAGGGGGGGCAAGTAGGTGGCGCAGTAGATAAAGCAGTGGCCTTGGATTCAGGAGGACCTGAGTTCAAATCCAGCCTCAGACACTTGACACTTAACTAGCTGTGTGACTCTGGGCAAGTCACTTAACCCTCATTGTCCTACAAAAAAAAAGAAAGAAAGAAAAAGAAAAAGAAAAGCAAATGGGCTGGGTTATAGAATATGGGGAGGGGAATAAATCTGTGAGTACTAGAGGAATGAGAGTGAGAGGCCCATAGGCTGGAGTGGTCTGGGAAGACTACACAGAAAAGACTGGACTTAAGCTGGGTCTAGAAGAATATTTATGATAAAGAAAACAAAACAAAAAAACCCAAGATACCCTTCTCCATTTCAAAGTGCTTTCCCCCCACCCCACCACCACCACCACCACCCTGGAGGTAAGTAATGAAGGTATTGTTATGTTTATTTACAGATCATGAAACAGAAGACCAAAGAGGCCCAGTGGTTTTTCCATGGACATGCCTGTGGGAAGTTTCAGAGATGAGATTTGAACCTGGTTATCTAAATCTAGCACTCTTTCTCTATACCACATTGTCTTTTTTTTAAATTAATAAAGTATTTTATTATTTTTCCATTACATGTAAAGATAGTTCTCAACCTTTGTTTATACAAGCTTTACAATTTCAGATTTTTCTCCCTCCCTCCCTTCCCTCCTCCCTCCCCTACACGGCAGGTAATCTGATATAGGTTATATATATATATGTATATATATATACACATACATACATACACACATAATAACATTAATCCTATTTCTGCATTAGTCATGTTATAAGAGAAAAAAATCAGAGCAATGATCAAAAGCCTCAAAATAGAAAAAAAACAACAGCATCAAAAACAAAAGAAATAGTATGGTTCATTCAGCATCTATACTCCACAGTTCTTTTTTTTTCCCCTTGGATTTGGAGATCCTCTTCCATCACAAGTTCCCTGGAACTCTTCTGTGCCATTGCATTGGTGAGAAGAATATAGTCCATCACAGTAGATCAACACTTAATGTTGATGTTACTGTGTACAATGTTCTTCTAGTTCTGCTCATCTCACTCATCATCAGCCCACGCAAGACCCTCCAGGTTTCTCTGAACTCCTCCTGCTCTTCGTTTCTTATAGCACAATAGTATTCCATTGTATTCATATACCACAACTTGTCCAGCCATTCCCCAATTGATGGGCACTCCCTCAACTTCCAATTCTTTGCCACCACGTAAAGAGCAGCTATAAATATTTTTGTACATGTGGGTCCCTTTCCCCCTTCCATGATCTCTTTGGGAAAAAGACCCCAAAGTACCACATTGTCTTTTGAATTGAGAGAGGGAGTCCTAGGACTGTGGAAAGGTATGGGAAAAGAATCTTTTGAATTGGGCCTACAGGATCCAACACTCTCCCGAAGTGCAGAATTCCTCTCTGGCACCTATGTTTGGGGAATGGTGATTATGTTATGAAGACTGGCACAAAGGTTTCTTCTGGAAAAGGTTGGAGTCACTTCTAGGGGGCCTTGAATAACAGGCTGAATAACAATTTTTTTTTCTCCTGTAGGCAATGATCAGTGAAGTCTTTAGAGAATACTAATCAGGCTGGAGCTGCTAATTGCAACCACAGCATTCCCAATTCATTCTGTTCTATCGTCTGACACAAAGCTAGCAGGCAATAGCTGTCTCTTTGGCAGGAACAATTCTCATTCAAGAATATCTCAGCAGGCCAGAACAATGGGCTGAATTTAAGGTGAAGTTTAATCAGGTTGTGGAGGGCCTCCACCTGGGTGAAAAATAGAATCCTCTGCTTGAGAACAATTAGTAGAGCTATAACTGAACAATGGTTTGTGAGAAAGAAATCTGGGGGTTTTTTGGGAAGGGATTTTTGTTCTCACGATGTGTTGGACTGGGCAGCTTCTGAGGTCCCTTTCCACTGTGAGGTGTTATGATTTTATAACCTTTGGAATAACATCTACTTTCTGAAAGATTAGATGACTTGCCCAAGGTCAGGCAGGTAGTAAATGTCCGAGGTCTGATTTGAACTCAAGTCAATCTTCTTTTGTTTGTTTGTTTTGTTTTTGTTTTGTGGGGCAATGAGGGTTAAGGTCACACAGCTAGTAAGTGTCAATTATCTGAGGCTGGATTTGAACTCAGGTGCTCCTGAATCCAGGGACAGTGCTTTATCCACTACACCACCTAGCTGCCCCTTGAATTCAGGTCTTTCTAATTCGGGGCCCAGTACCATATTCACTGTGTCACCCATTGTCCAAGAGTGAATGGCAGAGGGTAGCTAGGTCTCACAGTAGATAGTGCACAGGACCCAAAGACAGGAAATCTGGAGTTCACATCTGACTTTAGATACTTCCTAGCTATGTGAACCTGATTAAGTCACTTAACTTCTGTCTGCTTCATTTTCCTCATCTGTAAAATGGAAATAATAATGGATCTACCTCTTTTTTTCTTTTTCTTTTTTTTTTCAGGGCCATGGGGGTTAAGTAATTTGCCCAGGGTCACATGGCTAGTAAGTGTCAAGTGTCTGAGGCTGGATTTGAACTCAGGTACTGCTGAATCCAGGGCTGGTGCTTTATCCACTGTGCCACCTAGCTGCCCCCATGGATCTACCTCTTAATGTGACAGGGATCAAATGAGATCATATTTGTATAGCTCTTTGCTAACTTCGTATGTAAATGTCATGATGGAGTGGGTGACCCTGTTATAGACATGAGTCATAACCTAAGTTTAATTTTAGAAAGTAGCTTGGGGAAAAAAAGGGACACCGTAATGAGTCAAATAATTAGGACCTTTGGGGTAGGAATCCCAGACTTAAACCTGGTCTGTGTAGTTCCTCTATCTTAGGATTTTTCCTGAGCCATATATTAAAATATATTAAAATTTTTCATTGGGAGCAGGGAAGAACCCTAGCAACTGGTGGATCAGGAGAGACCCTACTCCTATCCAGGTAGGAAGAGCTACTTGAGCAGAGCCTTGGTCTAAGAGGAAGAATTGAGGAAGAGATACATTGGAAGCATGGGAGACATCCCAGGCAAAGGTATGGAGATAGGACATGGTAAGCAATGTAAAGTAAATACCAAATAGGTCAGTCTGGCCATGGGGGGGGGGGGGAGGGTCATATGAAACCTGGGTTTAAATGCAAATAGAAGTTTTGTCTTTGATCTTCAGGGCAGTAGGAACAGATAAGGAAACTGAGGCCAAGGGACTTACACAAGTCCAGCAGATAGTAAATTAGAAGAGTGTGGATTTGAATCTATTCCTTCTGACACAAAATCCAGGCCTCTTTCCTAGATGTAATGCTGGAACTTTTTTCTTTTTTTTCAAATTCAAGAAGAAGATTCCTAGTTTCTCTGGGATAGATAGTCAGGTCAGTAATGGAGCAGAGAGAGCTAAATTTTGCAACTAACATGACCCTAGCTGTCAGGCTTGTTCCACACAGCTCAAGGGACATTTTTTTTTCCTCCTTGGATGCTTTGGTGACTTGGGCAACATCAAACAGAGCCTCTTTTCTAGGTACCTCATCAGAAAACCATCCCCCATGGGCCCGAGGCCTCACAGTAGCTATGGCTACCAAGTAGATGGGTTAGGGGTGGTGGGCTGAGAGGAAGAGATAAGTAAAGCTTCTCAGAAGGAGGAAGTAGGTCAATTGGCCATTGAACTCATCTTGGCTTGCCTAAAGCAGGGAGGATACACTTCCCCGCCCAAGCAAGAGACATTTGGAGATGGTGGTGGGGGGGATGAATGAAAATCTGACCTCTGATTTTCTCAAGGATCCTGTCATAACTCTCCATCTCAGGGAGCCTTTGTTAAACTGTGCAATATAAATTTTTTATGTTTGCCCTTCGAGCTATACTTTTTAATTCCGGGAACAAGTTTCTCCTCCCTCCAGGTGTTACAGCATCATTTTATAATGCGGTAACCAGGGCCGAATATCAATTCTAAGTGAGTCAGCCCCACCGTTTAACCTCATCATCATTTTCTTAGACTTACCCTATAAGCTTAAATTACCTGCATTGAGCATCCTAATTTCCTTTATAATGACTTCCCCGTCTTGCCTGGAGACAGGGCACACAATGAAAGCCTTTCTATTCCCCGACAGCCTCTTTCAGTCCACCAGGCTTCCTCTCCTACAGGAAGTTTCTGATACTGTGCCAGTTTGCATCCCTCTTCCACATGTCAACAATGAAATGACTCTGCTGTGTTTGCCCTGTCAGCAAAAGCAGACAGAGAGGCAGAAAATAGGGCAAATTTAAATATGGGTTTCACTTCATTTTGGACTCTCTGGAAAGTTGTGAATGGCCTGGTACCTCCAGGGAGCCTTCTCAGATGACCCTGGCTTGCGGTAGTCTTAACTGCCTTAGAATAAGGGCTCCCACATTGATGGTGTTTGGCAAAGCACTACAGAAATGTATTGTTGTTGTTACTATTATCATCCTTACCTCATAATCATGAAGGAGAGGAGGAACAAGTGCTATTAGTCCCATTTTCCAGATAAGGAGATTGAGGCTCTGGGTAGGCAAGGGATGTTCCCATAGTTAAAAAGAGTAATAGGTGATAGAGCTGGGACTGAAATCCTGGTCACAGAGAGCTGAAAAGGATATTGTTGTTGGTATTTAGTCATTTCAACTGGGTCTGATATTTTGTGACCCCATTTGGGGTTTTCTTGGCAAAGATCCTGGAGTTGTTTGCCATTTTCTTTTCCAGCTTATTATACTGAAGAGGAAACTGAGGCAAATAGAGTTAAGTGACTTCTCCAGGGTCACACAGTGAAGAAGTATCTGAGGCCAGATTTAAACCCAGGAAGATGAGTCTTCCTGACTCCAGGCCTGCTATTCTATCCACTTTACCATCTCATTGCCCTCAAAAAGGCTTTAGAGATCACCGAATACCAACCTTTCTTTCACAAACATTCAGGGGATACTTTTACAGAACTTTGGAGGCTAGAAAACCTGAGTTCAATCTGGTTTTAGATACTGACCAGCTGTGTGACCCTGAACAAGTCACTTAACTTTTGATTGCTTCATTTTCCTCAACTGGAAAATAGGGAAAATAATAGCACCTGTCCCCCAGGGTTGCTGTGAGGATCAAATGAAATAATATTGGTAAAAGCTCTCGGCTTATAGTAGGTGTTATATGAATGGCTATTGTCTCCCCTCCCCCTTCCCCAGCTACAGAGGATGAACCAGAGTCCCTGCAACAGAAAAATGACTTGTCTATTATTGTTCAGTCATTTTAGTCATGTCTGACTCTTCATGACCCCTTTTAGGATTTTCTTGGCAAAGATACTGGAGTGATTTACCATTTCCTTCTCTGGCTCATTTTACAGATGAAGAAACTGAAGCAAATACAGTGAAGTGACTTTCCCAGGGTCACACAGCTAGTAAGTATCTGAGGCTGGATTTGATTCCAGAGCCAGTGCTCATTCCATTTTACCACCTGGCTACCCTAATGACTTCTCCAGGATAACACCATAAACAGTAGAGCACATTGAAAGATTCAATATCAGGGCCTTTTCCCATTATACAATGTCTCTATGATAGAAGGCTTACTGCCTTTACTTTTATTTTATTTTATTTTATTTTTTGCAGGGCAATGGGGGTTAAGTGACCTGCCCACGGTCACATAACTAGTAAGTGTCAAGTGTCTGAGGCTGGATTTGAACTCAGGTCCTCCTGAATCCAGGGCCAGTGCTTTATCCACTGCGCCACCTAGCCTTCCCCTTGCCTTTACTTTTCATTTGACAGTTATACACAACATGCCTTGTATTGTCCTTGTATGGCTGTTTAAAACTTTTATTAAAGACATAAAATTTGTAGTATTAGAATATTTGGGTCCAAGTTCTGCTAGTTAACAGCCACTGGACTGTGGCAAGCCATCTCACTCCCTTAAGTATCAGTTTCTAAACTGTAAGATGGGACAGTAATCATTGTTCTAGTATCTTCATAGCATTCTTGTGGGGAAAGCATTTTGTAAACCTTGAAATGCTGTAGCAATGTGAGCTCTAAGTATGGGAGGTTAGGTTTGAGACTGAGTATGAAGGGCCTTGAATTCAAGGTTAAGGGGGTAGCCTGAATTTTAACTCAAGCTACAGAGAGAAGGAATCAGGTCAAATGAACAATGCCCCTGGAATTGGGCTCACACCCCGGAGACTTGAGTTTGAATCTTGGCTTAGGCACTTACTAGTTATATAACTTTGGCCACATTTTTTTTTCTTTCTCAGATTCCATTTCCTTATCCTAAAATCCTTGTTCTTATTATTGTTTGTCCATCCTTCTAGAAGAGGACGTGATGTCAGGGAAGGTGGAGCCATCTGGGTCCAGTGAAAAGATATAGATCAGGATGACCAGAGATAGCCCTGCTGCAGTGGGAGACCTTGACCTTTTGAAGCTAAGCTCTTTCTTTCCCAGCTCTCAATTTGACTGAGGCAACACCCATTCAGTGATTAAGGCTAGATAAGAAATGAGGCAAAGAATGATCTCTTTTACCTAGTCAAAAAAATAAGAAATCAGTCTGCCATTTCCTTCTCTAGCTCATTTTACAGATGAGGCAACTGAGGAAACAGGTTTAAGTGAGTTGCCCATGGTCACACAGCTAGTGTGTGTCTGAGGTTGGATCTGAACTCAAGTCCGTTTAACTCCAGGGCCAGTCCTCTAACCACTGCACCACCTAGCTGCTTTTAGGGATGATACTTGGGTTTTAATCGATAGATTGGAGGTGAGGATAGAGTTAGAGAGACTGCTTAAAGGATGTTTAAAGTAGTGTAAGAAAACAAGGCCTTAAAAATAAAGTCTTATCTGAGCTCTCTAAGGGAAAGGAATGTAGCTTTTCCATCTCTATATCTCCCACAGTAATGGAACTCATGGTGTAGTTCTAGATCTAGGGTTTAAAAAAGTCCAAGTTTGAATCACAGGTAATTAATATCAGTGACACTGAGCAATGATTGGATCCTTCTGGGTTTTAGTTTTTTCTTCTGCAAAGTGGAGGACTCAGATTAAGCAGTTTCTTAGTGATCTCCATCTCTGATGCTCTTCAAGAGAGGTAGAGGAGCTCAGTCATGCTGTTTACTACCTGCGTGGCTTTAGGCAAGGGGCGTCTGCTCTGTCTGGTCTTTGGTTTCCCCATCTGTAAGAGGAGCAAGAACATTTGGATGGTATGGCAGGAAGAAGGAAAGACATGGAGTCTGTAACAACTGGGTTCCAAAACATCTTGGACTCTTAGTAGCTGTGTGAGGATTGTTTGGTCTTCAGCCTCTCCAGCCTCAGATTTTTTCTCCTGAAAAATGGAGAATATTTACCTAATAGAGTTAGGCTGCCATGAAATATTGTATGCAAGGCACTTCACAAAGCTTTAAAAAAAACTATAGAAATAGGGGCAGCTAGGTGGCACAGTGGATAGAACACCGACCCTGGAGTCAGGAGTACCTGAGTTCAAATCTGGCCTCAGACACTTAACACTTACTAGCTGTGTGACCCTGGGCAAGTCACTTAACCCCAATTGCCTCACTTAAAAAAAAAACAAATTAAAAAAAATTATAGAAATGTCAGGTATCATCAACGAGGATTCTTGTTCAGTTAGGAGTTTGATTAGATGACTTTCCAACTCCAGGATTCTGTGATGACTAGTCTGGTTACACCTCTACCTCCAGTAAGCTGTAACACCTGTGAAAGGCCATCTCAAATGACACCTCCTATATCAGGTCTTCCTTCCTTGATTCCCTTAAGCTATCAGAGCCACCCCCTTTCAATTACTTTTCTAGATTTTGCATGTGTTGTTGTTGTCCTTCATTTTTCAGAGGACCAATGATATCACAGGGCAATGTCTTGACTCATGGGTGAAGTGGATTTCAGTGAGGCAGAGTTGCACAGAGTCCTCAGCCTCACTCTCTCTTCCAGAGTCATCAAAGTTTAGTGTCAAGACAGACATTAAGATGAATGCAGATGGCCTGGAATGTGGTGGATGACCCTGGGGTCTTTCATGTCTCACCAAGCTCGAAGCACTCCACAGTGCTTGCTTCAGTCACCTTCATGGCCCTTGACACAAATTATTCTTATCTTCCCATTCCATGGTAGAAAGTTTTCACATGCTTGAGTAGACATCTTCCTAACTTACCAATGGATCTGAGGTAAGAGGCTGATATCATTCAGCTAAGAAATGGTAATATTGAGGGCAGATAGGTGGCACAGTGGATAAAGCATCAGGCCCTGGATTCAGGAGGACCTGAGTTCAAATCCAGCCTCAGACACTTGACACTTACTAGTTGTGTGACCCTGGGCAAGTCACTTAACCGTCATTGCCCTGCAAAAAAACTTCCCAAAAAACCCAAACCAAACCAAACCAACAAAAAAGACATGGTAATATCTAAATATACACTAATGTCTTTCTAATTTCAAATCCAGTAGTCATTCCACTATCTCACAATCCCTACACTACTTCCAGGTCTGCTTTGGTGTAAGGATAGCTATGTTTCTATCTAATTTAATTTCATAGGATCAGAGATTACAAGATGATAGACAACAGTGGAGTCATCCTGATCAATCATTTAGTGAAACCTCCTTATTGATAGGTGAAATCTCAGGTTGGAAAATGCTATCACTCCAAAGTCACACCTTAAGTTTACAGAACTTAACCTCAAACCCAATTCAAAAAGCCCTTTAGTCCATTGCATGATTTGAAACCCATGTGTTGAAAATGTTGGCCCTTCTCTTGAATTCCATACTCTTTCCAGAACTAAATTCACTCTGAGCAATACCATCCCAGAGGCAATTTCTGCATCTGAACATGATCTTTAAAACCCTGCAGACAGCTCCTATAGAGAAATCATGCTAAGTTTCAGTGCTAGTGAAGAATAGAGATAGGTTTCCTCAGCCATCACATGGCTCTTCTCCATGATTCCTCTATGGGACTAGGGGGTCATGAATCATACTTTTTGTTGTTCAGTAGTGTCTGACTCTTCTTGATCCCATACATTGTCCATGTGCTTTTCTTGCTTAAGATCCTAGAATGCATTGCGATTCCCTTCACCAGTATGTCCCCATTTTACAGTTGAGGAACTAAGCAAATAAGTGGTAAGTGACTTGCTGAGTACCACAGAGATAGTATCTGAGGCTGGATTTGAACTCAGGTCTTCCTGATTCCAAGCCCACTGAACTATCTATTGAACTACCTAGCTGTCCCCAAAACAGCCTTCCCTAAAAGGGAATTGAATTTGGGCTACAGTGGTGACAGAGCCATGTCCTAACCATTAGATCACTAGGGAATGAGTCATCTTCAATTATTCATCTGCTAATAGAATACAAGCTCCCTGAGGGAAGGAACTATTCCATTTGTGTTTGTATTCCTTTCACTAACCACAATGCCTGGCACACAGTCTATGCTAACTAAATGCTTATTCACTTGAATTGAATATTAGATACAGTAAACATTTTGTTAATTTTTAAAAAAGAGAGACTTTAACTAGGAAACTCCCATTAGCATCAACAGTAATCACTACCTTTGAATTTGGCAGTGCAGATTACTAGAGACCTAAATATAAGAGAGGGTTGGGACTTTAACTCCACCCTTCATCCTCTTCTGCTCTCTGCTGAAGTTTTTTTGACAAACCCTTTAGGCTCACCTGTATCTACTTCTAAACCCATGTAACAAAAGAGGTTGTCTTCCTCCCTCCTGCCCTGGTCCCTCAAACTGAACCCCTCTGCCATCTTGGTGGGCGCTCTGGGCAGTGGCATCTTATTGCCATAATACTCACTGGCTTGGTACGAGAGGAAATTCACAGCTCTGCGTATCTTGCACTATTATCATGACTGATCTTCTTTCCCACATTTTATCCTTCATTTTATGATAGCTATTAAAGACTCTTAGGCACTCTCTGGGTTCCTTGAGGAATATTTATGAATTTTATAGGACTCTTATGAAAGAGAGAAGCCGTTATTAAGAGCATGCTGGGAAATGCTATATTAAGGGGGTATTAGGACGCTGTGCTGGGAGGATAATGATTGTGGAGTTTCCTGTTTGACTCTAGTTTATGCACCTGTTTGCACTGTTTTCTTTAGGGGGGATTAAAGGGATCCTTCACAGCCATAGACAGAGTACAAAGATAGTTTAGAGCCTAGTGCTACTTGGCTTCTCCCATCTGCTGTCAGGAAAGGAGAGGGAAATAGAACTCATGGTAAAATGAAGTGGCAGGAGCTTAGTTCAAACAAACAAATGATTAAAATTGACAGGGGAGGTTTCAAGGAAAGGTTCAAACATCCATTATTTAAGAGGATGGGTTGCTTGTTAAAATAAAAACAACAACAACAACAACTAAAGTGTCTGTACAGATGGAATATTGATGCTATCATTTTTACAAGTTCAGCTGATAACCAGTAGTAGCTATTACAGTTATAAGGATGTTATAATCTCTGACTAGGAGGATTCTTTGGCCCATGCAAGAAACAGGATAGGGTTCAGAAGGTGTCATCAAAGATGTAGCCATCACTAGCTAAAATACATAACTGCCCCTGCCCAGATCTTTGTGCATAAGACCTTTGTTAGTTCATCCAACAATCCCTAACAGATTTCTGCAAGGGCATGGTACACACACACACACACAAGGGCATGGTATACACACACACACACACACACACACATGGATGTATTCACTGGCATGTGCACACATGGAAAAACACACAGACACACAAAGGACCCACTTAATAAAACTCCCCAGACCATCTCTGCTTCATAAAAAAGAAAGAAAGAAAGAAAGAAGCTAGCTCTCTTACTTTTCCTTTTGTCAACATATTCTACCCGATAGCCTTAGAAGTTCAATTTAGTATCTAACCAGTTCAGGAGATGAGGACACTTCTTGCTTTTATTGTCTTTCTGTAGGCTCCCTTGAAATGGTAGCTGGTGTCCTAAATATCTCCACTGGCAACAGCTATTGTCTTCTTCCACAGTGGAATTCCTTTGTGCCTCCTGATTGTAGCAACAGTAGGGCAATTCAGAACAAGTAGCTAGAATAGTTATGTAATTGCTATTCTATTGTAGACTTAGAAACAGAGGATCACAGAATTTAGAGGGGAATTTAGAATAGAGGGGAGTTTAGCCTAACCCCTCCAAAAGCAGTTTTCAGGCTCTGCTTGAAGACCTCCAAGGAATAGGGAATCCACCTTTTATGAAGGCAACACATTCCAGTTTTGGACAGCTCTATTTGTTATGAGATTCCCCCCCCCCCCATATCAAGCCTGGATTACCTCTTTTGTAACTTCCATCCACAGCTCCTGGTTCTCCTCTGTGGAGATAAACAGAAAAAAAAGAACCATTCTAAATCACAGTCCTTCAAATTTGGGATAGAGCTACCTTGTCTTCCCTCAGTTTTTTATCCTCGAGACTAAATATGGCCAGTTCCTTCATAAGTCATGAACTCACTCCCTATCACCATCTTGGCTGCTCATCTCTTGACACTTCTCCATGTTCTTCTTTAATTGTAATGGCCACAACTGAACAAAGCACTTCAGCCAACTTTTGGTGATTATTGGTTAGGGAGAACAGAGTGGGAAGTGACATTTGATTATACCCTGTCATGATTTGAGAATTTTTTATGTCACTACGGTATCTTAGGAAATTTAAAGACCATTAGGATAAAGGAACATTTGTTCTATGTAAATAAAGATTAAAAATAAATTGGCTCTGTGATTTCATTGGTATATGGACCTTCTAGACAATACAATCTATCGGATTAGAGACTGACGTCTGCTCTGCAGCTTAAAGCATTAGAAAGTTAAGTAGCAAGAAAACGGTCTTGCACGTTGCATAGGGACAGACTTGGAATCAAGAAAATCTGGGGTCAAGTGCTATCTTTGACAGCTACCATCCATCTAACCCTGGGCAAGGTCCTTAATCTCTCGGTACCCCCATATAACTCTCTGATACCCAGGTAAAGATAAAGCATTACTAAGTGCTTGCTGGGTACCAGGACTCTACTAATTAAAGACACTAGCTAGAAAAAAAAAGTAAAATGGATGTCCTCATTTTGTTAAAGTGTTAGCCATGTAATTAGAGAAATCTGGTGGATATACAAGGAGGTGAACCACTTTGAAAATAATTGTAAATAATTATTCTGGTATGTGATGGAGGCATTTCGCTGGTGTATGTAATCTCAAAGCAGGGTGATGACAATTGCTGGTGGTAGTTAAGATTCTCCTCAATCTTGGTGGCTTCAGGCAGAATTGGCTAAGTTAAGGATAGTAGAAGTGACCTGAATATACCTTTGAAGTTCCGCCAAGGGCTCACCTGTAACTCTGTGGATATTCTGAAAAGTGTTCCCCTATGTGAATGCTTTCAGGTGTTTAGCTGGTACACTGATGCTCTAGGAAGGCAACTGTGCATGCAGTCATGGTCTATTTGTATCTCCATGCCCTGTCCCCAAACCCTACCCAATTCCCCATAGTGTTTTATGAAACACAGTTATTCTAGTTATAAACCCAGAGCTATTTGCCAGAAAGGGGCATTTATGAAAACACAGTAGTTCAGATGTATCTCAGAATGCATGTATGAAAAGGTTCTTTGTCTTTGATTCTGTCCCATCTTGCCTTACCTGTGTTTGAGAATACCGGATATATCAATGTGGTTTGGAGAGAACACTGTTCTAGGGACCTCTTGGTCTTGAGTGTTGACCCCACTCACCTTCTGATTTTGGGTTAGCCATTTTCTCTCTTTGATCCACATCCCCCCTTTTGTTGCTTAGTATCCACAGACACTTAAAAAACCTTTTATTTTAAAATTAAATTTTATTTTTTCAGGTAACAAGTGTTTATTTTCTCTGCTTCCCACTTCTTCCTTACTAAAACAAGAAAAGTAAAGAGGAAAAAAAAACATAAAAAGAAAAGGAAAACCCATGTAACAAATAGGCATCTCAATAAGTCAGCTTTAACCTATGTTTCTCTATGCCAGTAATCACTCTGTCTTCCATATGCTTCCTCCTACTCAAACACCAAAAATATTGAATGCAAGGGGAATGTTTTGCCAACTAGGATTTGAAGATGCATGACCAAATTTTTTTCTTCTGTTCCCTGAATGACTGGGTTTCTGTTACCATCTCTATGTATGGTTCTGTATCTTTGAACAAGTGAAAGTGAAGATCTTTATCAATAGTTGGCAACCTGTCAAAAGCAATGGAATACAATTTTATTCCCTTTCTCTTTTGATGATTTACTCCAGAATAGGGGGGGAAAGGTGACTATAAGATACTTCTGATAAGCTGAGATAAGTGGGATAAACTGGAAGTCTGGAGACCTACACTGTAGTCTGTTTTTTGCTCTTCACCATCTGGGTTACCATAAGGATGTCAATTCATATAAATAAACCTTAGTTTTCTCCTCTATAAAATGGGGGGGGGGGTTATTTCATATAGTTTCTTTTCCTATATTTACATTTGTAAACAGCAATATACCTTTTATTTTTCATTATTTTCATTTCTCAAGGTATTCCTTTCTTTCTCCCTCCCAGAAAACTACCATTTGTAACAAAAATATAAATTGAAAAAATAGAGAAGAAAAAATAGCCCAATAAAACTAACCAATGAATTACAGCATTATATGTCATGTTTCACACTCATACTCTGGAAGAAGGTACACTTTTATACATTCCTTCTTTGGAGCTAAGCTCTGTTATTGCAATTTCTCAGTTTTAATTTTCATCTCATCTTTTTTTTCCCCATTAAACTAATTGTTTGTGGTTAGCAAGTAATTATTTTCTTTAAATCCCAATTCATTCCCTCACTAAAAGGAAAAAAAAAGGAAAAAGAAAAAAATTCTTGAAACAAATATGCATAGTCAAGCATTGACTTATTGGCTTTGTACAAAAATATGTCAAAAAGAATCCTCCTACTGCCTTCCCTGGCTTCTTTCAAACCTGAGCTAATGTCCTGCCTTCTGCAAGAAGTCTTTCTTAATTCCCCTTAATGCTACTGTCTTCCTTCTGTGGATTATAGTCAATTTATCCTGCCTACAGCTTGTATGTATATAGTTATTGGCATGTCGTCTTCCATATTAGACTATGAGATCCTTGAGGACAGGGACAACTCTCCCCCTCCCCCCCCCCCACCTTTCTTTGTTTCTCACTGCTTACCACTCTACCAGGCACATAATAGGTACTTACTCAATGCTTGAAGACTTGTTGTTGATTTGTGATTTAGTTTCTTGCTCCTTTCTTATTTAAATTGCTATAGTAATTGTGTCTGTTTCTTTGTATTTTTTTCTGGTTCTTCACTTTGCATCAGTTTTTCTGTCTTCTGCTTCTCTGTATCCTCCATATCTGTCATTTTTATAGTACAATAATATTATATTCTATTCACATACCAAAATTTTAATTTTAATCATTCTCCAAACAAAATATACTTTGTTTCCAATTCTTTACTACTATATACTCATGCACACATGCATCCACAGATATTACTATAAATATCCTGGTTTCTGTGGCACCTTTTAAAAAGAATTTTGTAAATATATGTATATGTATATATGGTATATCATATATATGTATATGTCTTTGTATATGTATGTGTGTGCATGTATGTGTATGTATATAAACATATAAATATATAACCACACATATACATAGATATATATGTATATATGTATATATGTGTGTGTGTGTGTATAGGATGAGGATATTTCTAATAGCCCTTTTACTTCTAACATTCAATAGTCTGGGATCCTTCTAATTCTATATTTTGTGTTACAAAGCCCTTTCCCCTTCATCAGATAAATCATATTTGTAAAGCACTTAATACAGTGCCTTCTCAGAAGAGGGATGGATGTGTTTTTAACAGTATACTGGTGCTTTATTCTCATATTATGCCAATATTCTAATATTAATAAATTATATTAATCTGGAAAACAGTGATAGATCTCACCAGAGCTTGAAAGGGGGTCATGGCAACAGGATTCCTTTCTGGAGGAATGCTGCCAATGTGTCTCTAAGTTCTTATTCATTGTTGTGTCTCAGCATTAGGTTATTGGAAATCAGGAGTCAATGACTGGTCTTGGTAGCTAGGTCATAAGGATCACTAGGGTTTTGTCATTACTAACACAGACTTTCAGAACTTCAGGGGATAGGGGAGACCAGAAGGCCATGTCCTAGTCTTGTGTTCTTCCCTGAACCCTGCAGTTCTGAAAGCCACCTAGATGACTATGGCCAAACTGAAATTGATATTTGGAAAAGATGTGAGGATGCCAAGATGTTTTTCCCCTCTTCTGCTGTAAACATGGTATTATGTTCCTTCTTTAGTCATTTTACTTAAATCTTTTTTTTTAAAGGGTGGCCCTGTTTCCCCTGTCTCTTCCTCCCATTCCTAATCTCCTCTTCCCTTTTATTATACTTTTTTTAAGGTTTTATTTTTTCCTCTATTCTACTTTTATGGGTAATATATTTTTTCTCCTTTCCCCCCTTAGTCAAATAGATTTCCCTTTCCTCTCCTTTGTCTCAGCTAATCCTATTCATTAGTTGTTGTTTTGTTTTGTTTGTTTTTACATTTCATTTTTTGTGCTCCTTTTCAAAATGGATTTCTCTTACTTTCTTCACTATCAATCTTCATTTTTTGTTTAATATATACCTTTCATTTTCTGATGCATAGCCCTTATAATCATTTAATCTCTCTCTTTTCTCTAGATCCTTCCAATAATCAAAGCCTCCAAGATATCCATTCTAGGCTTTCCCTTCTAGGCACTTTCTGCCATTGTCTTGTAGGGTTTACTCCATGGATAATTTCTCACTCTCAGAACAATGCCAATTGTGGTCCCCAGAAAGGACACTGACCCTTGTTAAGGTACCCCTCTACTCTGGCCACACTTAAGTATACCCTTTCTTGACAACTTGTTTTTTAGATTTTCATGTAAATCTTCTCCCTGCATTGATGCTCTCCTACTCCTCCAGGTGCCACTGTCCCCAGGAGTCCCAAGTGTTCCCTCCCAGGATAAGTAGACTTTTCAAATACCAAATCAGGCAGGCCTCAACCAGTGTAAGATCCTCATCTGCCTTTATCCATAGGAGTATTTATCAGTGGAATCACCTCCTGCCTCCAAAGTAAGTCTTCTTTGTTTTATTTCCTCTTTTTCAATCTTTCCTCCCTTCTCCTCACCCATTTCTCTGTAGACTCTTCTGAGATTACAGAGAACACCTTCCTTTCACTATTAAACCTTGATTTGGCCCCAATGAATCACACACTCCTCTCTATCACCTTGTTCTCCTTCCCACCTTTTATGTACTTGCTCATGTTGTAATGTAGATCCACAAAAGAAACATTTACTTTAGACAGCATGTCACCAAGTTTTCTTCATAACATTCCCTGTTAATCTCTTTAACGCTTTCTCTACCAGATTTCTGCCTACACTTGTCTCCTTGAGTACATTTAGAAGGAAGTCTCTAATTAGTCTTTCTGTTGTAACTTTGTTGCTGTTGCTGCCCTTGCCTGCTGTGTTTGTTCACTTCTTCATTTCTGTTTTTTGTGGTGTTTGAGAAGCAAATCTTCAGTTTTGATTTTCTTTGTAACAATGTTTCAAATTCTTCTTATTATTGAATACTCATCTTTTGTCCTGTATTGTCAAGTTCAGATTTACAACAGAGGTCACCCTGGGCTTCATCCTGAGCTCCTGTGCTCTTTAAAACACATTATTCCATTCCCTCCTCTTTTTTCTAGTGGGTGCAGAATAGTCTTGCATTATTCAAATGTCCTTTCCTTTGTATATGAAGGTCTTTCTCTTGATGGCTTACACAACTTGTTTCTGAATTGAATTGTTAAATTTAACCTCTAGCATGTCTTGGAGTTTGTGGCCTTTTCCCCCCATACAAGTGATTTGTGAATTTTTTCCATTGGAATTTCAATTTCTATTTTCAGAAAATCTGAGCAGTTCTCTTTTATTATTTCTTTCATTATGGTGTTAAGGTTTTTTGTCCTGTCATGTTCTTCTGGGTTATTCTTTTTGTTTTGTTTTGTTTTGTTTTTGTTTTTGTTTTTTGCAGGGCAAGGAGGGTTAAATGATTTGCCCAGGGTCACACAGCTAGTTAAGTGTCAAGTGTCTGAGGCTGGATTTTAACTCAGGTCCTCCTGAATCCAAGGCTAGTGCTTTATCCACTGCACCACCTAGCTGCCCTTCTGAGTTATTCTTAGGTTGTTTCTATACATCTCGGCTTTGAGTTCAGTAAGCTTTGTTTGCATACTAATATATCTATATATCTATATTTATCTATACACACACACACACACACACACACATATATATATATATATAGGTTATGTATATACAATCATGTTAAACATATTTCCAAAATAATCATGTTGTGAAAGAAGAATCAGACAAAAGGAAAAAAAAAACATAAGAAAGGAAACAACAACAAATAAAGTGAATATAGTATGCTTTGTTCTGCATTCAGATTCCATAGTTATTTTTCTGGATGTTGAGAGCATTTTCCATCAGGAGTCTTTTGGAATTACCTTCAATCATTGTATTGCTGAGAAGAGCTAAGTCTATTACAGTTGATCACTGCATAATGTTGCTATTACTCGGTACAATGTTCTCTTGGTTCTGCTCACTTCATTCAGCATCAGTCCAATTAAGTCTTTCCAGGTTTTTATGAAATCTGCCTGCTTATCATTTCATATAGCACAAAAGAATTCCATTACATTTATATACCTCAACTTGTTCAGCCATTCCCCAGTTGATGGATATACCCTCAATTTCCAATTCTTTGCCACCACAAAAAGAGCTGCTATAAATATTTCCTTTTCTCTTTTTTATGATCTCTTTGGGATACAAACCCAAAGTGGTATTGCTGGGTCAAAGGGTATGCACAGTTTTATAGCTCTTTGGGCATAGTTCCAAATAGCTCTCAAGAATGGTTGGATCCGTTCACAGCTCCACCAACAATGCATTAGTGTTCCAATTTACTCACATCTTCTTCAACATGTATCATTTTCCTTTTTTGTCATATTAGCCAATCTGATGTGTGAGGTGGTACTTCAGTGTTGTTTTAATTTGCATTTAATCAATAGTGATGCAGAACATTGTTTTTTTTTCATATGATTATAGATAGCTTTAATTTCTTCATCTGAAAACTACCTGTTCATATCGTTTGACCATTTCTCAATTGGGGAATGACTTGTATTCCTATAAATTTGATTCAGTTCTCTATATATTTGAAAAGTGAGACATTTTTCAAAAGTACTGACTGTAAAATTTGTTTCCCAGCTTTCTGCTCTTCTTCTTCTTTCTTCTTCTTCTTCTTCTTCTTCTTCTTCTTCTTCTTCTTCTTCTTCTTCTTCTTCTTCTTCTTCTTCTTCTTCTTCTTCTTCTTCTTCTTCTTCTTCTTCTTCTTCTTCTTCTTCTTCAGCAAGTGGGGTTAAGTGACTTGCCCAGGGTCACACAGCTAGCAAGTGTCAAATGTCTGAGGCCAGATTTGACCTCAGGTCCTCCTGACTCCAGGTCCGGTGCTCTATCCACTGTGCTACCTAGCTACCCCTCCTGCTTTCCTTCTAATCTTGGTTGCATTGGTTTTGTTTGTACAACACTTTTTAAATTTATTGTAACAAAATTATCCATTTTGCATTTCATAATGTTCTCTATCTCATCTTTGGTCATCAATTCTTCCCCTCTCCATAGATCTGAGAGATAAACTATTCTTTCCTCTCCTAATTTGCCTATGTATCACCCTTTATATCTAAATTATGTATCTATTTTGACATAATTTTGGTATATGGTGGAAGATGTTGATCTATGCCTAGATTATGCCATATTATTTTCCAATTTCCTCAGCAGTTTTTGTCAAGTAGTGATTTTTTATTCCAGAAGCTGGAGTCTTTGAGTTCACAAAATTTTTACTATAGTCATTTACTACTGTGTCTTGTGTGCCTAACCTATTCTACTGATCCATCACTCTGTTTCTTAGCCAGTACCAAGTAGTTTTGATGATTGCTGGTTCATAATAAAGTTTTGGATATAGTATGACTTTGATTTTTTTTCATTAATTCCCTTGATTCTTTTTTTGTGAGGCATTTGGGGTTAAGTGACTTGCCCAGGGTCACATAGCTAGTAAGTGTTAAGTGTCTGAGGCTGGATTTGAACTCAGGTCATCCTGACTCCAGGGCTGGTGCTCTATCCACTGTGCCACCTAGTTGCCCCTGATAGGCTTGCTCTTTCATTTTTCCAGATGAATTTCTTTTTAATTTTGCTAACTCTATAAAATAATTTTTTGGTAGTTTGATGGTTATGGCACTGGATATATAAATTAATTTAGTTAGAATTGTCATTTTTATTATATTAACTCACCCTTCCCATGAGCAATTGATATTTTCCCAATTGTTTAGATCTGGTTTTATGTGTAATTGTATTCATATAGTTCCTAGGTTTGTCTTGGCAGGTAGCCTCCCAAGTATTTTATATTGTCAAAAGTTATTTTAAATGGAATTTCTCTTCCTACTTCTTGCTGCTGGGCTATGTTGTTCATTTTATGTGGGTTTATTTTATATTTTGCCACTTTGCTAAACTTGTTATTTGTTTCAAGTAGTTCTTTAGTTGATTCTTTAGGATTCTCTAAATATACTATCATATCATCTGCAGAGTGGTAGTTTTATTTCTTCATGGTCTATTCTAACTCCTTCAATTTCTTCTTCTTCTTCTTCTTCTTCTTCAACTCACTTTTCTAGTACAATATTGAATAATAGTGGTGATAATGGATGCCATCGTTTCACCCCTGGTGTTATTTGGAATGCTTCTAGCTTATCCACATTACATATCATACTTGCTGATGGTTTTATATAGATACTGTTTATCACTTTAGGGAAAACTCCATTTTTTCTTATGCTCTCATGTTTTTAATAGGAATGGGTGCTGTATTTTGTCAAAAGCTTTCTCTGAATCTACTGAGAGAATCATAAGATTGTGGTTAGTTTTGTTATTTAATGTGGTCAATTATGTTGATAGTTTTCCTAATATTAAACCAGCCTTGCATTACTGGTATAAATCCCATCTGGTCATAATATATTATCATTGTAATAAATTGTCATGATTTCTTTACATATATGTATGTGTATATATATATATATATATATATATATATATATATATATATATATATATATATAGTTTTTTTGCAGGGCAATGAGGGTTAAGTGACTTGCCCAGGGTCACACACACACAGCTACTAAGTGTCAAGTGTCTGAGGCCAAATTTGAACTCAGGTCCTCCTGAATCCAGGGCCAGTGCTTTATCCAATGTGCCACCTAGCTGCCCCTCTTTACTAATATTTTATTGAATTTTTTGCATCAATATTCATTAGGGAAATTGGTCTGTGATTTTTTTCTGTTTTGTCTCTTTCTAGTTTAGGTATAAGCATCATATTTATCCCATAAAGGGAATTTGGTAGGACTCCTTCTATGACTATTTTCCCCAATAATTTGTATAGTATTGAAATTAGTTGTTCTTGACATGTTTGGTAGAATTCACTTGTAAATCCATCTGCCCCTGAAATTTTTTTTCTTAGGGAGTTCATTGATGTCTTGTTCAATTTATTTTTCTAAAATGGGCTTAAGTATTTTATTTCCTCTTCTGTTAATCTGTTAATTTATATTTTTGTAAATGCATCCATTGCATTTAGATTGTCAGATTTATTGGCATACAGTTGGAGACAAAGTAGCTCCTAATTATTGCTTTAATTTCCTCTTTGTTGGTGGTGAATTCAGCCTTTTCATTTTTGATACTGGTAATTTCATTTTACTCTTTCTTTTTCTGATCAAGTTAACCAATTATTTTATTTTTTATAAAACTATCTCTTAGTTTTATGTATTAATTCAAAAGTTTTCTTATTTTCAATTTTATTAACCTCTCTTTTGCTTTTCAGAATTTCTAAATTGGCATTTAATTAGGGATTTTAAATTTGTTCTTTTTATACCATTTTTTAGTTGCATGCCCACTTTATTGACCTCCTCTTCCTCTATTTTATTCATGTAACCACTTAAAGATATCAAATTTCCCCTAAGTATTGTTTTGGTTATATCTCATAAGTTTTGGTTTATTGTCTCATTATTGTCATTCTCTTTGATGACATTATTTATTGTTTCTATAGTGTTTGTTCTTTGACCCACATATTCTTTAGAATGAGATTATTTAGTTTCCTATTTTTAGTTTATCTTTCCATGGCCCTTTATGACGTAATTTTTATTGAATCATGATCTGTAAATGATGCACTTACTATTTCTGTCTTTCTGTATTTGTCTGTGAGATTTTTATTCTCCAATCCATGGTCAATTTTTGTGTAGGTACCATGTATTACTGAGAAAAAACATATATATTCATTTATATACCCATTCAATTTTCTCTAGAGGTCTATCATATCTAATTTTTCTTAAATTCTATTTACCTCTATAATGTCTTTTTTATTTATTTTGTGTTTAAATTTATTTATTTCTGATAAGGGGAGGTTGAGGTCCCCCATTAGTATAGTTTTGCTATCTATTTCTTCTGGTAACTAACTTCTCTTCTCTTCTAGTAATTTGGATGCTATACCACTTGGTGCATATATATGTAGTATTGATATTACTTCATTGTCTATGGTAACTTTTAGAAAGATGTTGTTTCCTTCCTTATCTCTTTTAATTTGATCTAAGTTTTCTTTTGCTTTTTTTGCTGCCCTTGATTTTTAAAAATTTCATCTGAAGCACAATATATTCTGCTCCAGCCCTTTACCTTTACTCTCTGTGTATCTCTCTGCTTCAAATGTGTTTCTTATAAATAACATTATAGAATTGTGTTGGTTTTCTTTTCTTTCTTTTTTTTTTTTTTGGCAGGACAATGAGAGGTAAGGGATTTGCCCAGGGTCACACAGCTAGTAAGTGTCAAGTGTCCAAGGCTGGATTTGAACTCAGGTCCTCGTGAATCCAGGCCCAGTGCTTTTATCCACTGTGCCACCCAGCTGCCCCCAGGATTCCGGTTTTTAATCCACTCTATTGTCTGCTTCTGTTTTATGGGAGAGTTCATCCCATGCACGCTCACAGTTATGGTTATTAAAGTATATTTCCCTCCATCCGATTTTTCCCCTTGTTTATACTTTTATCTCTCCTTTCACCCTTTCTTCTAGGTAGTCCAATAATTGATAAATTGTTTCTCCTGGTTCTATTTTCCAGGTCAGTTGTTTTTCTGATGAGGTATTTTAGATTTTTTTCTATTTTTTTTCATTCTTTTGATTCTGTTTGACTTATTCCTGATGTATCATAGAGTTTTTCATTCTCCTCTGCCCAACTCCAATTTTTAATGAATTATTTTTTCAATAAGTTTTTGTAACTTTTTTTCTATTTGGCCAACTGTATTTTTTAAGGAATTGTTTTCTTCAGTCAATATTTGTGCTTCCTTTTGTAAGCTATAGACTCTTTTTCTTTTTTCTGTCTTTCTTTTTTCTTTCTATCTTTCTTCATACATTCATTTATTTATTCATTTATTTGCTTGTTCGTTTATTTATTAATTTATGCATTCATCCACTCATTTATTTATTTGTTTCTTTGTCTATTTATTTATTTGTCCATTCATTCATCTATCAATCTATTTATTTATTCATGCATTAATTTGGACATTTATTTTTTATTTAGAATTTTCCACAAGTTACATGTATTAACAAATTTTCACATCAAATTTTAAAATTTTGCATTCTGTAAGGACCAAATTTAATATGGGGAGACTTAATTGAGTGGCTCGCCATAATATTGGGGTTCAGAAAATTATGAGGGACCTCTAGGTCCAAAGTTTCTTTCCTTCCAAACTGCCTTTTTAATTATTTCTCCCAGGTCAATAAGAAAGGAGATTAACAGCTTCTTTTCCACAAACAAATCAATTTTATTAATGGGAATAAAATACACAGCAAAGGTGAAATTAATAAAGCCAAGGACCAGGGAATGATGGAAGAGAAAAATGGATAAGCTCTCTGGCTCTTGCAAAGACTGACACAATCCCCAAACTTGCTTCTAGCTCAGCTAATTTGAAGAGCTGGCCTACCTTTCTATTAACTCACCACCTGGGGTCCGTAGTTTCTATAGGAGTCAACCATGCAGCCGCTCTCCAGTTTGCTCTCAGAAGCCCATGAGCAGGAAAGCAAGCTCCCAGCCTCAGCATTCTCTTTTCTACCTTTTCTCTCCCTCCCCCAAAAGTGAGGTCCTTCAAGTTGCAAGGTTGAGATTGGTCCCCCTGGTGATGTCAGTAGTATATGTCACTCAGGGCAGGCCATGTATGGCCTATATCTAATTATCTCAAGTAAATACTTAGTCGTTTTCTCAAAAAATACTAGATCATTCAGGTGGGACCCCTGGACATCTGCCAAATTCCATTATTTTATCATAGTTCCAAATTCAATTCCTCCCTCCCTCCCTTCCCACCCCACCTTTTTTTAAAAAAAACTCAAGCAATTCAATATAAATTATACATATGCAGTCATGCAAAACATTTCCATATTAGTCAGGTTGTATAAAAAGGCAGACAAAAACAACTTTAGAAAGAGGAACTAACAAAAAAAATATACTTCAATCTGTATTCAGACACCATCAGTTCTTTCTCTGTAGATAGATTGAATCTTTCGTAAATCCTTCTGATGGCATCCTGTGCATCATTTCTTATAGAACAATAGTTTTCCATCCTAATCTCATCCCACAATTTGTTCAACCATTCCCCAATTCATGGGCATCACCCCAATTTTGAATTCAACTTTTAAAAAATCTCTTTTACGATACCAATGTAGTAATGGTATTGCTAGGCCATAGAGAATTCATGGTTTTATAGACCTTTGGCCATAGTTCCAAATTGCTCTACAGAATATTTGAATCACTTTACAACTTTACCCAAAGTATATTAATGCTTCCTTTTCCCCATTTCCCCCACAACATTTGTCATTTTCCTCTGTTGTCCTATTATCCAATCTAATAGGTATGAGGTAGTACCCAGACTTGTTTTGACCTGAATTTCTCCAATCAGTAGTGAGTTAGAGCATTTTTGTTCATATAGCTATAGGTGGCTTTGATTATTTCATCTGAAAATTTCATGTCTTTTGATTATCTATCAATTGGGGAATAGCTTTCATTTTAACAAATTTGACTCAGTTCTCTATGTGTTTGAGAGCTGAGCCCTATCAGACAAACTTACTTCAAATTTTTTTTCACAGTTAAACCCTTGATTCCTTTACCTACCCTTGATATTTACTCTATTTTCTATGTTCTTTCACCCTATCCCTCCTCAAAAGTATTTTGCTTCTGACTGCCGCCTCCCCCAATCTGTCCTCCCTTCCTTCACCCTTCCCCCCATCCCCTTCCCCTCCCACTTTCCTGAAGGGCAAGATATATTACTATACCCAATTGAGGATTTATTGTTTTCTTTTGTTTCTTTAATGAAGTTTGCCATTGTAGATTTAATTTTTTTTCTATTCTGATCATTATTTTTGCTGTGCAGGTCATCAATTCTGCTCTCATATTCTCATTTTCCTTAAACCACTCAGGTACAGTGTATTGTGGTTCAAAATTCTCTTCAAAATCCACAGATTTTTCTATCTCATCAATTGTTGGTTCATCTTCATTTATTTTGCAATATCTATTCATAGATTCCCTAAACTCCTTTAAAATATCTAGAGGCCATCTTTCCTTTTCTTACTAATTTTCTTTTTGATTTATCTGTTTATGTTCAAAATCCTTGAGATTTCTTTTTCTTCCTGAAAACTTTGGTACTTTTACTGCTTTCCTGTATTATTTTCCTCATAACTTACTTCCTTTCTGATTGTGATTTCCTTAGGGATCAAATCTCAAAGTGTCTCAGCCTTCTCCCACACTGGGCAATTCACAGTTCAGCAGTTTAGATCTCTGCCACAAATAACTTTTGGTTGGTCAGAATTGGCCCTGGCTGAGCGTTAAGCTATTTCCTTCAGAATTAATGGAATGCCATACTTCCCTCCCACCTCAATATGTACAGTATCCTCTCCTAGTGACCTGTTACACTCAGTTCTCTGACCTGATGGCAGCAGGTATCTGTTTTCTCTGGGATAAAATTCAGAACTTTGCAGTGCTGGTGTTCTCAGTTTGTAACCCCTAGTAGATTTTTTTTTCCCTAAAGGGTTGGGATCAAATAGGTTGTTGAGGCTTAATTAAAGTTCCATAGTCTAGAGATAGGGTCTTTACATCAATAGAAAGAAGGAGAGGGAACCAAGATGTAGGAGTGTTTTGTTGTTGTTGCTGTTGTTGTTGTGGGGCAATGAGAGTTAAGTGACTTGCCCAGGGTCACACAGCTAATAAGTGTCAAGTTTCTGAGGTCAGATTTGGACTCAAGCCCTCCCGAATCCAGGGCCAGTGCTCTATCCACTGTGCCACTTAGCTGCTCCCCAGGAGTGGGTTTTGACATAAGCCTATGTCATGTGCTTTTAATCTACTAGTACAGCCTTATTGTCAGTACCATGGGAGGTGGCAGAGAAATGCTGAAGGAGTTCATTATCAGTGAGTATCAATTTATGAATTTGGGTGGGGGGGATTTTTTAACCTTTTTTTGGACTTTGGATGTCCTAGAAGAAGTTGCTTTCTCTTTGGCACAAAATTTCTGTTTCAAATAACTTTGAGGTTTCAGAGATTAGAGAAAATTTCTGGTCTGCCATCTTATCTCTTCCACGGACCATACTCTTTGCAAAGGAATGTATGTGGGCATGCATTTTAATACTTCTTTTGGGCTGAGTTTATACTTTCTAGTTTTACAGAATTTAGTTTCCATCATTTTGTGATTTTTGTTTTCTTCACTTCATTGATATAGTCATTGTGTCTATTCTTTTCTAGGCTCTACTTACTTCACTTTGCATCTTGGAAATCTTTTCATGCTTCTCTTTATTCATCATCTCTCATAGCACAGTAATATCCCATTACATTCATGAACTACAATTTGTTTAGTCGTTCCTCAACTGATGGGTATCTCTTATGTTTTCAGTTGTTTGCTACCCTAAAAAGTGCTGCCAGAAATATTTTGGCATAGTAATTTTATTTGCATAATTCTAATTTGCTTTCCAAAATGGTTGTCCCAATTTACCACCCTGTCAACAATGGGCTCATCTTTCCGCAATCCCTCCATCATAAACTATTTTTGTCTTGTGTCATCTTTTCCAATGTGCTGTATCATTCATTCACTTTATGCCTTTGCTTTTACTCATTTCTGGAGTTTCCTCCTACCTCCTCTCTGCTTCTTGTATTTCTATACATCCTTTAAAGCCCAATTTAGCTATCACATCTATAGAAATCACCCTCTCTCCACACTGCTTATTAACTTTTTTCTCATGCAAGACCTTAATAATAATAATAATAATGATGATGATAATGATGATGATATAAATTTATATATTTATAGTATATTATAAATGTATATCTTATTTTTATACATTTTAAATTTAAGATTAGTAAAGCATTTTATGCTAGAGAAGGAAATGGGAAGGTACCCCAATATCTTTGCCAAGAAAAACCACAAATGGGGTAACAAAGAGTTGGATGTGACTAAACCACCTTAACAACAACAAAAGCATTTTATATCTGTGTATATATATATATATATATATATATATATATATATACACACACACACACATTATACACACACACACACACATACACATATATTCCCATTTCATCCTCTCAGTAATTCTGGGAAGTAGATCTGATTATTATCCCCATTTTATAGATGTGGAACTGAAGCTGAGAAATGTTAAGTGACCTATCCAGGTTCACAAAGTTACTAAGTGTCTGAAAAAAGTATTTGAACTCAGTTCTTCCTGACTCTAACATTTGCCTCTGATAGAATGATCATATAATATTTTTTGTTATCTGTGTTTGTGTCACATTCCCTTATGGATTATGGAATTCATGAGGGATGATATCTTATTTAAACTGCAGCTCTTCCCTAGCACTCAGCTCAGTATGCTGAAGCTAAAAGTTACATAATTAATGTATGTTGGAATAAGGAAGGAAGGAAGGAAGGAAGGAAGGAAGGAAGGAAGGAAGGAAGGAAGGAAGGAAGGAAGGAAGGAAGGAAGGAAGGAAGGAAGGAAGGAAGAAAGAAAGAAAGAAAGAAAGAAATTCAAGGTATCAGTTTAGGCTTTTAGGTGGGTAGGAATGAAAAAGATGAAGGAAGGGAGAGACACCTTTCCAATCTTATTCTCAATATTTACTCATATCAAAACTGTCCCCCTAACTCAGTGCTTCCAGCATTCCTTTCCTAAGGAAATCACCCAGAGTTTTAGTCCCCTCACTCAGCATCCCCAAACCCTTCTTCTGGAACAGGTTGGTGTCCCCTTTTCCTGTTTTTCCAATCTAGTCTCCCTGTCATACTCTATTTCTCCATGGCTTTCTCTCCATCTCATTTTAATTGATTTTGAAGTGTTAAGCCATTTTAGTTAAGTATGAATTTGTGTTTTGCTGAAATCAATCTCTTTCTGCAAGCTTGCTTTCCCCTTCTTTAAAGTCAGCTAAATTTTGCCTCCCCCAAATTAAATGGCTCCAGGCTGAACTAGCTCTGAGTTGATTATATAAGGCCAGAGCAGCTCAGAAACATCTTGGCTGTGGATTGACCTAGTTTGACCCAGAAATGCCAATTCATTCAAGAAAACAGCACTTGTTTCTGTGAAGAAATGCATCACAACTTCGTGGGCTGAAGATGGCCCAGCTAAGTGTGGGGAAGGAATCCTAGAGCTGTAAGGATTCTACTGTGATGGGAGACACATGAGTGAGTATTTCTGATGCTTATTTATTAATGATTTAGACTCCATTCAAGAAATTCAGATAAACTCCATGCTCTGATGGATCAGTGATCCCACCTGGGTTTTCTCTCTCCCCTAGGGGAGCTCAGTACCCTTCTATGGCTACTTATCACATATAACTTGTTTCCTTCTTTCTATCCATCTTCTCTAGAAGATGATTTAGCCAGTGTCCTAAAGGCTTCCACTTTTGCTTTATTTTATTTTATTTATTTATTAAGTCATGAACTTGGGGTGGTTTATGTTATTTTTGTTCTCAATACATGACTGGCCTACTTCCCATGAAACCATACGTATCCTTGATGAAATTTAATTAAATCTCATGAACATTGAAGTTTAATATGTCTGACTCCTACTGGAATCCAAGATTAAACACACATTTATTTATTGATTTCTCTATTTGTGTTCAGAGTACTGTGCTTGGTCTAGGGATGACACAAAGTTTAGGTAAGAAATGATCCATATTCTCATTGAACTGACAGCCAGGTTGATGGTTATCACAAAAAGCTATATACACAATATTACATGAAAAGCATATTAGAGAGGTAATAACCAAAATGCTCCATGAGGTTCTATGAGGGTGGCGATCATAACCAAGGAGTAAAATCAGGAAAGAAGTCCTTCCTGGAGGAGGTGCCATTTGTATTGGTGTTTAAAGAGTGGCTAGATATTCAGTAAGAAAAGGAGAGGATGAGGTGAGGGTGGGCATTCTGGACATAGAGACTGTAATGGGCAAAGGCCTGGAAGTGTCTGGTACTAGAGAACAGACCAGTTTGGCTGAAGCAAGGGGCATATGGAAAGGATAAGGAGCCCATAGAATGACACTGAGCTCCAGGGATGGAGAGAATGGACCTAGATGGGATCACTGACCCCCAAATCATGGTATTTCTGAAGGCCTTAGGGCCAAATAAAGGGCCTTGGCATAGTTTCTGCCAAAGGCATCACTTTGGCCTTGTGGCTTAGAGGTGTAGGGGAGGAGGTCAGAGTATGGGAGGAGGTCAGAGTAGGAAAAGGTCTGGTATCAAAATGCCAGGAACTGTGCCAAGTGCTGGGGATGAAGCCATCCCTACTTTTTAAAAATATTATTTTATTCTAATTAGATTTGTGTGTGAGAGGATGTAATTCTTTCTTTCTTTCTTTCTTTCTTTCTTTCTTTCTTTCTTTCTTTCTTTCTTTCTTTCTTTCTTTCTTTCTTTCTTTCTTTCTTTCTTTCTCTTTCTTTCTTTCTTTCTTTCTTTCTTTCTTTCTTTCTTTCTTTCTTTCTTTCTTTCTTTCTTTCTTTCTTTCTTTCTTTCTTTCTTTTTTGATAGGGCAATGGGGGTTAAGCGACTTGCCCAGGGTCACACAGCTAGTAAGTGTTAAGTGTCTGAGGACGAATTTGAACTCAGGTCCTCCTGAATCCAGAGCCAGTCCTTTATCCACTGTGCCATCTAGCTGGCCCCAATCCCTACTCTTAAAGAGCTTATATTCTCATGGGGAGACAAGTACATAAGGGATATAGGGATATATAGGTATGTATATGTATATGTATATGTATGTATGTGTTTATCTCATTTATCTCTGTCTCTATCTCTATCTGTATCTCTATATCTATATTTCTAATTTCTCCTCCCAAAGGCTGAAGAATCAGGTGGTTATTGGGTTGTCAGGAATGTCTCAGAATCTTAGGCTCAACTCTCTTTGGAATGGGCTTTCCCTTCCCAAATTATCCATATGCAACTGATAGGAGATAGGATATTTTATAATCATATACATGGGGTGAGCAAAAGGCCTCTCTTGGTTTCAGCTACAAGTAGAGTAGTGATTGATGTGTGAACCTCTCAAATGGCATCATATGTAACTCTTTCTCTACCAGGTAATATATGCCACATTTGCTTGGCTGCATAATGACCATATGACCAAAGTGTGAGATTTAAAATTGGATATAAGAGCATTAAACTCCCCCTTTAACTTTTCCCTCCATATATCTCTCAGACCAGTAAGAAAAGAAGCCTCTGAGCTTTAATCAGTGAGGGATTAGTTTTTATTGTTTAGACAACAAACAGGTGATACCAATTAGGGAAATAAGAAAGTATAAATATAAATGAATACTCTTAGATCTAAGCTTAGTCTATATTTTATAAAACTCACCGAATCCCAAAACTGCCTGCCAGGCTGAGAACTAGAGCCGATCACCAGAACACGCCACCACTAAACTCAGAAGCCAGAGTGTGCGAGACAGAGAGCCAACTTCTGTTCTACCCCCATTTTAAGTTGGTGTCCTGGAAGTATGGTGTGCTTGGCCATGCTCTCCTGGGCAGCAGCAGGCGCACGGCTGTTAGTCACAGTCTCCTCCCCAAGAGGGCGGTACTTCAAAAGCCACTTCAGTAGTATGCTGTTTTTTTTTTTTTTTAAATCACAAAAGGAACTTCTTTATTTGCAATAACTGCACAGGTGAAATATGTGACACCCCTCCCCCGCCCCAGGTTGCATGCCTAAAGGCAGTATAAATAAAAGGGACTGCCATAATTGACTCCTTGAGCCACTGATGCTAGAAGATTCCTACAGAGGTGGCTGCTTTCTATGGATTTTGCTAAAACTCAGCCCACTACTGGAAATGCAAGTTCCTCTATTTAATCTTTATTTCCTTTAATGAAAGTTCTTTTTGCTGTTTCATTGTGGTTCTTATTGTCTTGGTGCTCCCAATATTCAAAACCAGATCTTCTAAGGATGACATCAACCAGGTAGATGTTCAGTGTCCCATGCTCTAGGCAACTCTTTTAGATTTATAGGTTGCATGGGTACCTTTGTGTTTAAGGAAGATGTGTGTGTGTGTGTGTGTGTGTGTGTGTGTGTGTGAGATGGAGTAACTGGGAGGGATAGCATAAAAGAATCCAGGAATTGGTGTCAGAAAACAATCAAATGCACCGACCTGCATTTGTATAGGGACTTTTCTAAATTCGGGATTCCCTATGCCAAAATGAAATCATAGGTCCACTCTATCCAGATTTCAGTCAGTTTAGACTACAATTAAGAGAAGTTCAGTGTCTAGTAGCAGAGTGGTAAAAGACCTTCTCTGGAATTTTGTGTTTTGTTTGGACAAGGCAAGGCAACAAACATTTATTAAGCACTTTCTGTGTGCCAGTCATGGTGTTAAGTTCTAAGAAAACAAATAGAGGTAAAAACAGACAGTCCCCTCAGAGATCTTATAGTCAATCTAAAGGGGGGAAAGATAATACAGAGAAGGGAGCTAAAGAGTGGGGTGTGTCAGGAGTTGTGAAGTCTGTGTGGGGGGTTTAGGTACCTGGTGAGAGTGTAGAGCTGGAGTCTAGAAAGTCAGAAGTATATCTGGGAGGGCAATGAGGTGCTCTTGTGCTGGAATCCCATATTTATACTGATTTTTGAATATTATATAATAGGAAGGACTTTGATAAGTTAGATAGTATATAGAGGAAAGTGACAAAGATGATGAATAGCTTTGACATCCTGTCCATGAGGATTGCTTGAAGGAACTGAGTAAACAGCCAGAAGAAAAGAGGAGAGAAGGGAAGGTGGGGGGTATTCTAACTTTATTCAACTATTTGAAGGGCTGTCACAATGACATGGGGTTAGTTTTATTCTACCTGGTCCTGTGGGGCCAAACTGAGAATAACCTGTGGAAGCTGGGGCAGCTAGGTGGTGCAGTGGATAGAGTGATAGTCTTGGAGTCAAGAGGACCTGAGTTAAAATCTTACCTCAGACATTTACTAGCTGTGTGACCCTGGGCTAGTCACTTAACCCCAATTGCTTTAAAAACAAACCAAAAACAAACAAACAAAAAAACCCATCCGGGACCATCACTAGTCCGCCTGATCAATCTCTCTCTGTCTTTCTCTCTGTCAATGTCTGTCTCTCTGTCTGTCTCTCTCTGTGTCTCTCTGTGTCTCTCTGTGTCTCTCTCTGTGTCTCTTTATCTCTGTGTGTCTCTGTTTCTCTCCTCTCTGTCTCTCCTCTCCTCTCCTCTCCTCTCCTCTCCTCTCCTCTCCTCTCCTCTCCTCTCCTCTCCTCTCCTCTCCTCTCCTCTCCTCTCCTCTCCTCTCCTCTCCTCTCCTCTCCTCTCCTCTCCTCTCCTCTCCTCTCCTCTCCTCTCCTCTCCTCTCCTCTCCTCTCCTCTCCTCTCCTCTCCTCTCCTCTCCTCTCCTCTCCTCTCCTCTCCTCTCTCTCTCTCTCTCTCTCTCTCTCTCTCTCTCTCTCTCTCTCTCTCTCTCTCTCTCTCTCTCTTGCCACTGGACCCAGATGGCTCTGGAGGAGAGAGTGAGGTTGGTGACCTTGCACAAGTCCTCCCTCACTTAAATCCAATTCAGTGCAAATCATAACATCACCCCGACATCATGGTCTTCTTTGAGAACAAAAGACAAACAAGAACAACCTGCAGAAGATACAAAGAATGAAGTGTAGGAAAAACTTCTCAATGACTAAGGAGATCTTTCTAAAAGGGAAATGTGTTTTCTTAAGAGATAGTTACCTTAAACAGATTAAAGAGAAGAGATTTGCCTCATTCACAAAATAATCTAAAAGTCAGGATTATAATCCAGTCTCCTCATTCCCAATGTACTTTTCTACCTTATCATCATGGTCTCTACTACATATATATATATATATGCCATGGATGTCTTTGTGTTTAGGGAAGATGTGTGTATGTGTTTAATATGTTTAATATGTGTGTGTGTGAGACAGAGAGAGAGAGAGCAGTGGGGGAGGAAGGAGGGAGAGGCAGACAGACAGACAGACAGATATGTTCAGTTCCCAGTTCTGACACTTATTACCTGGGTGACGCTAAACAAATCATTTACCCTTTTTAGGCCTCACCTATTTTTGTTAACTAATCCCCCATCTGTGAAATGAGGGTATTGGACTAAATGATCTCTAAATTGTCCCTTAGCTCTGAAATGCTATTGCCCCATGATTCTTCCTAACCACTTAGGTGGATACCTAGTCTACACATATTCAACTTCTATCCCAAAACAGGGGTAGTAATAATCCCTCCTGGATCATAGCACCCCAGGGAGAGAACAGTTCCCTAGAGCATGGAGTGGTTCATGTCTGAGCCCCACTTTGTACTATTGTCTCTATTCTCAATTGGTAATAACATCTGCATGTAATTGGGCTATGATGACAAGGGAGAGCTGTGTGGGAAGTCAACCCCAAAGCCTTAAGCAGTGTTCTGGTTTCCTGCAGGTCATATTCTGCTTTATTTTTTTATAGCCTGCCAGAATCCATTTAGAGGACATTTGATCTGGTTTATCAGACATCCTTTGGTGTGTGGGGAAGAGAGGCCTCCTTGAAAAGAATGCATGGACGTTGGATGAGGGCAGAACCCAAGTCTGTGGTTGAAAAATATTAAGTTCATTCTATATGTCTTGCCAAGATGGACTACCCCTAGTTTGCAAGCAGGGGTAATGACCCATGTGTGTCCATCTTCTGAGAACCATCCTACTCTGTGTAGGAACTATTTTTTTTTAGTCATGACAACTCATGGTAACCATCTACCTTGATGTGGCAAGGTTGGGATTTGCCTTGGTTCTACCAATGACCAGTTGCCCTGAAAAATGATGTATCTTTCAACTTGGAGTTGTATTTTTTTTTTTTTGTTTTGCTTTGCTTGTCACATAATTTGTGGAGTTGGAAAGCTGGGTCTGAATCTCAGGGAAAACAAATTACTACATTTTTCTGGGCTTGACTTTTTTCATCTGTGAAAATGAGGGGGGGTTGGATTAAGGGATTCTTAATGTAGAGTTCATCAAGTAGTTTTTTTTAAAAATTGATTAATATGTTTCAATATAATTAGTTTCCTTTGTAATCCTAGCTTTGTTATCTTATTCATTTTGAAGCATTATTATGAGAAGAGGTCCATGCACATCAAAAGACTGCCAATGAGATCTGTGACACATAGAAAAGTCGTTAAAAAACACTCCTGGATTGGATGGCTTCTAAATGAAAGTCCCTTCTAATTCTGATCCTATGTATTTCTACCTTGTTTTCCATCAAGACTTTGAGGTCCCAGGGGGTGGGCGCAGGTACTGTGCCTTAATCTCTTTGTCACTCTTCTCCCCCAAAACAACAACAACAACAACCCAGTTAACAACATCTAATACATGGTAGTTAGTCAATAAACAGATCAGGTCTTTTTGACTCTGAATAAAGTGCTTTTTCCATGGAGAGATTGTTGTTGTTATTTATCCATCATTCTTGAAGAGGACAAATGACATCATGAGGGCGATATCTTGAAAGACGGAGAGATTGAGAGAGAATAAGAGAGACAGACAGAAACAGAGACACAGAGAGACAGAGAGCCAAAGAGCCAGAGAAGACAGAGATGGAGAGTAGACAATAGGAGAGGGAGAGGGAGAGAGAGAAGGAGAGGGAGAGGGAGAGGGAGAGGGAGAGGGAGAGGGAGAGGGAGAGGGAGAGGGAGAGGGAGAGGGAGAGGGAGAGGGAGAGGGAGAGGGAGAGAGGGAGAGGGAGAGAAGGAGAGAAGACACGGGGTTGGGGGGATGATTATATTTAAGAACATTAGGATGAAAAGCAGATTGTTGTTCCTTAGGAGCTTCTCTGAGCTGGCTGCTCATTCTGCACCTGAAGTCATAATTGCCCATTTGTGACGGCACGCTTTCAATGGCAGCTAGCTCCCACCACCCTTGCCAGGTGGCTTCCATAACTTCAGGCCCCCATGCCCTTTCTTTTTCTTAGCAGGGTTCTCACTGAAGTCAGGGGCAGAGATGGGCCTGTGACCAGAGGCAGCTCTTCAGGTACAGAATGCCGGGTAAGAACAGATGGACTCTTGAAAGCTGGCTCGAGCTTTCCCGCAAATATGATTAATATTAATTAAGAAAGGAAGCAGCAGAGAGGAGCTCAGCTCCCAAAGCAGAGCACATTTTCTCTGACTTTATTGGGAGCCAAACAGAAGGTCTTTAATTGTGCTTCAGAAACTATCATCATTGAGTCAAGAATGTTTCCTGCACCTCACTCAGAGGATGTGCAGGGAGTGGGAGGAGGGGGAAGAACACTGAGTCTGCAGTGATAAGACTTGGGTCAAAATCAGAGCTCATCCACTCATGACCTGTGTGGTCTCGGCGTTTTTGGTCTCAGTTTCCACATCTGTAAAATGAAAGAGTCTGACTCAAGGAGCACTAAAGTTCATTCCTTGTCTCAGATATCATGATCTTATAATTTCTATAATGCTTTCTGAATATATCCTGGGATCTAGAGTTTTAGACAGCTAGAGTATTGGCCTGAGAGTCAGAAGGACTTGTGTTCAAATCTTGCTTCCGATATTAACTGAGTGATTCTGGTAAGTCATTATAGGAACTTAATACATTTTAGTTGACTGACTCTAAGCTTCAGTGTTCTCATCTTTAAAATTGGAATAATAACAGCATTTACATCCCAGGGTTGTTTGTGAGGAGCAAATGAAATAACATGTAGAGCACTTTGTAAATGTTAAAGTGCTAATAAATGGTTGCTACTATTAAAGCCTAGCTTAAATGTCATTTCCTTCAAGCCTTTCCCTTTGTCTTTTGTCTCTTGTCCACCATTTTACAATTTTTCTTTCCTCAAAATTCATGTGCCATTTTATTTGCATTTTTCTATTACACTTGTGGTTGTTCATTGGTTTTAGTCATGTCCAACTAGTTCTTCAGGACCCCATTTGGGGTTTTCTTGGCAAAGATACTGGATTGGTTTGCTATTTCCTTCTCTAGTTCATTAGACAGATGAGGAACTGAGGCAAACAGGGTGAAGTGACTTTACCCAGGGCCACACAGATAGCAAGTGTCTAAGGCCAGATTTGAACTCAGAAATATGTCTTCCTGACTCCCAGCCCAGCTCTCTGTGCACTATGGTGCCATTTAGCTGTCCTCTGAAAGACTGAGGATGCATTAAGCCATATGAGAACTAAGTAATTCTGGGTGATGAATAAGGTCTGGGCCCCATAAACCATCAGAGTCAAAGTTCTCCAAGGGTAGAACCCTTGCTTCTGTAATCTGTACATCTCTCTCAGAACCCCACACAATGCTCTGCACACAATGGATGTTTAAATCAATATTGGCTGAACAATCACAGGATCTAACGATGATGATGATTTGTCAAATGCATGTATTGTTTTGTAACAACTTCCACAGTTATGTGTTAAATATTTGAAATGTGTTCTGAGCTGGGGTTTTAGAAAGCACATGATCTTCAAGGAAAGGCTGGGTGATCACTTGCTGGATATGCTGTAGTTCCTATTCATTTCAGATATGAGATGGTCCCTGAGTTCCCTTCTATATTTCAAATTTCTGAGATTCCTGGTTTCTGGTCCAGGCCTCCACGCTGATCACAAATTCAATAATTTCATTGAGATCTAAATTAAAAATGGATTCCAGGGCCTGTTCATTGCATATATCTTTGGCATGGGCAAAGATTAGTGTGAGTATTTTTCAGTAGAAAGCCCAATCTTTCACCTTCTCAGGCCTATCATGGTTTTCTGTATCACTTTGATTATAGCTGTCAGCTATCTGGCCTAATAGAAGCAAGTTTTTCACCTTTTTATCCCTTTATAATAATTTGCCCCCAGTTCCTGAAAATAAAGTGTTACATAAATTTCAGTGTAGAGTATTTTCAATTTCAAAATAAGGAAGCTGTTCAAGGTGCCCTGATAATCCTTTACTGGATAAACAGAACTTAATTTCCAAGAATTGTAAAATATATACATGTGTATATGTTCATATACATACATATATATGCACTTATACATATATGTATGCATTTTATACATTTATATATTTATTTTCTGTACTTGATTTCCTCTTTTATAAAATGGAGATGCAGAGTTCAGATTAGAAAATCACTAATGCCTGGGATCCTACCCACTTTACAGGGTCCTTGTGAAGAAAGCACTTTGAAAGCCTACATATTATACAGGTTTGATAAATCAAAATGTTACCTATAATAATAATAATAATAATAATTATTATTATTATTATCATCATCATGATATGCTTTCTTTTCCCAGATCTGCTTCACTTTCCATGTACGATATGTCTTGCTCTGCTTCTCTATTCATCATATTCATTTCTGACTGTACAGAAATATCCTATTACATTCACATGCCATGTCTTCTTTGGCCATTCACTAATTGATGATCATTAAGTTTATTAGGAATTATTGTGTTGAAGAAAATCAAGACCATCCCTTGGTGGCTAGCCTTCATATGATGTCCCTTTTTATCGTTGGAGTAGAGAGGTATGTATGGGCCAATGAGGATGTGTCCCCTTAGGTTGCGCCAGTTCTCTGTATCCAAGCTCTAGGCACACTTATGGTCTACCAAACTGGAAAGACTTCAAGCTTGAAGTCTTTCCAGTTTGGTAGAGCAACACAAGTCTGGGCTCTTATGCCATAGTCTTAGAGAACACAGGGTTCCTTTCAAACTATTATGAAGCATCCTAAGGAGACTTGAAGACTAAGCTGGCAATCTCAAGGGACTTTTTGGTTTGTTACCTAATGCTACAGCTTCTTTGAACCTTTATTTCCTCATCAGGGAAATGGGAAAAATCATCTTTGCCTTGTTTCCCTTATGAGGAAAGAACTTCTTTAAATCACTTTGGGAGTTTTTATTATTTGGGATAGAAAAATGTGCTAGGACTGTCATCATGATTTACCAAAAACCATTAAGAAAATAGTACTCTCTCTACATAGAGCTTTACAATAGGACATTTTCCATATTAGTTTGTCTTATTAGCTTCCTCCCATATCAGTGCAGACACTTGGGTTTTTATAAGCTCAGCATGTCCCAGCTGGGTCTCATTAGTGTTTTGTTATCCTTGTTTGTCCTGTCACTGGCTAACAATCACCACCTGCAAGGGCCCTCTTCTGCCTGGTCACTTGCTAATTGCAATTCAGTCAATCTGGATAGCTCCACATTCCTCAAAACTGCTCCAACACTATTTTGCCTCTCTATCTTTGCTTACTCTATTGCCCCTTCTGAGAAAGGTCCTCCTAACTCTTGTGACACCATATTGCACTCTTTCATTCTTTTAAGGCATAACTCTAATGGTACCTTTTCCAGGAGAGTAATGTGACTTAGCATTAGAAAACATGGTAAAGGTAATAGAGTCCCAATATTCTTATTAATTCAAGGGAAACTTAGTCCCAGAGGGGTAAAATGACTTGCTATCACACATTGGTAATGAGTAGCAGAACTAGAATTCAAACCCAGATCCTCAAATTCAAATTCAGTGTTTTTTTCTGCTACACTAGTCTTGCCCTGTTCCACAAAGAGCAAGGCTTCTAAACTTTCTTTGGCCCCTTTGACAGACTAATAATGCCTATGAATCCCTTTTTCAAAATAATGTTTTTGTTCTTTAGTCATTTCCAATTCTTTGTGACCCCATTTGGGGTTTTCTTGGCAAAGATAATAGAGTGATTTTCCATTTCCTTTTCCAGATCATTTTATAGATGAGGAAACTGAGGCAAACAGAGTTAAGAGACTCGTCCTAGGTCTTGCATCTGGCAAATGGCTGAGGCTGGATTTGAGCTTAGAAAGAGAAGTCTTCTTGACTCTAGGCACAACATACTACTCACTGTGTCACCTATGTGCCCAATAATATTTTTAAAGCTTTAAAAATAGGATTTTCAAGGAAACCAATTATATTGCAATATAATAATTAAAATGCTTTTTTAAAAGTTCATGGATCCCCAGGTTAAAAAAAAAACAAAACTCTGACCCAGGGAAAGGACATTTTTGTGTCAAATTTTTCCTGATTTAATAGTCTGTCAGAATGTGTGCTTTACATGTTGGGGTTTCAGAACCCTAGGCAGAGGAGGTCAGCACACCTGTATACCCCATCACTGAGAGGACATGGATCTTCCTGACTTGTCTCTGGACTTTTCTCTGTCTGTCTATCTATCTATCTATCTATCTATCTATCTATCTATCTATCTATCTATCTATCTATCTATCTATCTATCTATCTATCATCTATTTATTCATTTGTTCATGTGTTTGCTTGTTCATTCATTCATTTTTATCTTGCCAGTGACTTCATTTCATACTTTCTGTTTTGACTACCTGGTTATTGTGAACAATCAGTCAACAATTGGGGAAAGTGTGTTTTAAACTTTAAACCACCATAGAAATCCAAAGCTATCACTCATCTGGATACTGGCTGACAACCTGACTAGCAATACTGGGTTGCATAACCCAGAGGTCTCCGTTGCTGGAACCTAATGATTCAATTTCTGCTCTGTTAGATGAACACCAACCATTATTGTTATAACAGAGGGCATCATTCAACTCCAGAGGAGATTACTGAGGACTGGGATGGTCAGGGAAGACCCACTTGAGTAGGTAGGGCATATGTAGGTCCTTGATGGATGGATGGAATTGGAAAAAATGAGAAAACTTCTGGTGAAACCAATGGAAAAATTGAAGAGAAGAAGGTAGGAATATGCATGGCATACTTAGTGATTTATGTGTGGAGACTGGTTGGACTAAAATGGGTGGAGTATATTTGAAAGTCATGGGAAAAGTAGTGGTTAGAAGATGGTGGGGAGATAAGTGAGGCATTAGGGAGAGAACAGATTATCATGGTGGTCATAAGGATTTTACAGTTATAAGAGAACTTGGATGTCATTTAGTTCAAATCCTTTCATTTGACAGATAAGGAAACTGAGGCCCAGGAAAGGGAAGTACGGTGGGTGTAATAGAAAGAGTACTTGATTTGTATGCAGAAGCCTTGACTTCATACTCTGGCCCTGTCTTTTACTAGTTCATGACTTTGGACAAGTCATTTAACATTTCTGAACCTCAACTTCCACTCCAAGGTCTTAGAAAGAACTTGGGGTTTAAATCCTAACTGAGGCATGTACTACCTGGGTGACCTCAGGTAAGTTACTTAAACTCCCTTGTGCTCAGTTTCCTCATTTATAAAATGAGAGAATGAGATTAGACATGGTATTGCTTGAACTCATTCTCAAGTTGAGGTGGTGGGGGATGAATTCAGAATTCTTTAAATGTCTTTGAAGATTTTTCAAATGCTTTGGCTCTGACGTGTTTTGCATATTGCCAAGCATTTTTTAAACCCACATGTAATTTAAGGAACATTTAATCAATACCGTCTTGATTCATTTTTCCCTTAAATCATCAGTATTATTGTTTTGAAGAGCCTATTTGAAGTTCAGGAAGGCTTTTAAGCATTTTGAATAACCATTTTCTTTCCCTGGCTCCTGGTTTTTAAGTTTCCTTTCTTAAAGATACAGTTTCCAATAGATGAACAAATCCCAAGTGACTGTTTTCCAGTAACTTAAATATTGTTCAGTGAGTATTAAGTAAAGAATACTCCTCCTGTTATTTCTTTTCTTCCTGATCCTGCTCCTCTCCCCCTCCTCCTCCTCCTTTTACTACTACTACAACTACTATTACTGCTACTACTACTACTACTACTACTACCACTACTACTACCACCACCACCACCTTCTATTTCTATGGAATTTTATGGTTTGCAAGGCATTTTTTTTTCATAGCCACACTATGATGTAAATAGTACAAGTGTTTATAGCTAAGGAAACTGAGAATTGACTTGCTTGTGGTGATATAGCTCCAGGCAGAGCAAGTTCAGAGTGGAGACAGTGCTCTGACCATTATGATACACTGCCTCTCCATGATCTCTTTCACAAAGTGGTTTTTGACTGGAGTTGTTTATAAAGATTATAGGTTGCTAGGTCTTCCAAGAACAATTCAGGTGAGGGCTTATTAGTCACATGATTAAATGCCCTGGGAAGTGCTAGGCCAGGAATAAGGCAGAGCTTAGCAAATGTTAGGGTTGAGTGAAAGAATTTTAAGCATGGGGAAGATTTGGGCATGTTTGAAGGCAGAAAGGAAAATAAAACAGCTGATAGGGAAATGTTGAAGATTAGAGAGGATACCTGAGGTTTCAGATTCTTGGAAAATACAGGAAGGTTTTGGATTAAGGGCAAATTTAGAGCTGTGAACTTTAGCAGGGAGAAACCTGACCTTATTATCAGAACATGGGGAAGAGGAGGAGGGAATGGGAGACAATGTGAAGAGATTTTGAAATGAAGAAAAGGGGAGATCCTCAGTTCAGAGAGTGGAGTGAAGGGCAGTTCACTGTGGGAGGCTTGAAGAGAGAAGCAAAGGTTTGAAATATCTTTTTTCCCCCTGGTAAATGACATATGGACTCAATTATGGAGGAATTAAAGAATTGCTTTCCCTGTGGTGAAGAACGGTTAAAGTTGGAGAACATGGAGAACATGAGGGTCATGTCATTTTTTCTAGTTCCATTTAGAAAGGGAAGAAGGAGGCAGAAGAGGTAGGTGGTGGGAATTAAACTGTCTCAGGATTCAGCAAGGCATGAGTGCCAATAGGACAATGGACAAATGATTCAAGGTACTGACAATGTAGTAGAATTGGTTAGCTCTAATGTAGTGATTGGCAAAAGAGGGAAGGTACTGGACTGAGAAAGTACTGATTAGTGGATGGTGGAGGTGACAACGATGGCAAAGAAGAAATCAGGAGCAGTGAGGTCTAGGGAGAGAAGGGAATATGGGCGATATGACTGCATAAAGGAGTGGCAGATACTTTGAATAAGGAAATAGAACACTTGTGGGTAATGATGAAACCAGAGTGGAACCATCCCATCTGAATGTAACTAAGGTGAAACAAAGGATTTAAGGAGACTTAGGAATTCAAAATTTAGAGATTTGACAGAGCATCCAGATGGGTGTTGAAGTCTCATACATAAAGATGGAAGGGTGGGGCAGCTAGGTGGTACAGTAGATAAAGCACCTGCCCTGGATTCAGGAGGACCTGAGTTCAAATCCGGACTCAGACACTTGACACTTACTAGCTGTGTGACCCTGGGCAAGTCACTTAACGCCCATTGCCTCACAAAAAATAAAAACAATAAAGATAGAAGCTGAGGAAGAGAGGAGGATGGCGAGCTAGTTTCTGAACTTCTTGAGAGATATGGGAGAATAGAAAAGAAGCCAGGCTGTTAAGGGCTCTCTCAGGTCTCATGTCCTTTATCTCAGATCACTTTTAGACCTCAGTACCATCTATGGTTCTGTGTCCTCCCCAATTATTTAAAAATATGATATTATGTATGATTTTACATTGTTCTCCAAATCAAACTCTAAATTCTCTTGCCTTCAAAGAAGCACTTCAAGGGGCGGCTAGGTGGCGCAGTGGATAAATCACCGGCCCTGGATTCAGGAGTACCTGAGTTCAAATCTGGCCTCAGACACTTGACACTTGCTAGCTGTGTGACCCTGGGCAAGTCACTTGACCCCCATTGCCCCACCAAAAAAAAAAAAAAAAGAAGAAGAAGCACTTCAGTTTAGCCCATCTTGAAGTCACAAACATTGGCTTGGGATTTTCAAGCATCTATTTGAAATAAAATTTTTTTTCTGTTCCCAGGGACCAGTCCTTGACTTTGGAGTCAAAAGACCAACATTCAAATCCTGGCTCTTCCACCTAATGCCGGTGTGATCTTGGGCAAATAACTCTCCCTCTTTAAGACTTAGTTTTCTTATCTATAAAATAAGGATATTTACTCTAATGCTTTTTAAATTGCCTTCCACCTCTCAATGTTATGGGAAAAATACTGTGGCCAGTTGGTAATAGAATTATGCATTTTACCTGCACTTATGCTTAGTATCAAGTTTACTTCAAATCTAAAAATATTCCCTTCCTTATCTCCTTTTTGAAGGGTGACCCCAAACACAAACTGGGCTCCACCACAGCCTGCAAATGTATATACTTAACACATCTTGAAATATTAAAATGCATCATACACCAGGAACAAGGTAAACATTGTAATTCCTGGCATGGATGATGCTATTGAAAAAACCGTTAGTGTGATTTATATCTTCAAAGGGCAGTAGGGCTGTTTGCCTTATGGTGGTTCCAGAAAACTAAGCTGGTCATGCTGAGTGATTACACAAAATGTTGATGTCATTAATCGGTTATACTGAGGGACACTTTCCCTACTCCCATACCATGGGGTTTGCTATAGTCCTTTCAGCAAGGTGGGTAGCATAGTGGAATGGTAAATATACTAAACTTAGAGACAGAAGATCATGGTTCCAGTTTGGGCTCCGTCCTTACTAGCTCTTTGGCTTTGGTAAATCACTTTCTGTCTCTGAGTCTTGATTTCCTCTATTATAAAAAAGGCAGGGCAGCTAGTTGGCGCAGTGGATAAAGCGCCGGCCCTGGATTCAGGAGTACCTGAGTTCAAATCACACTTGACACTTACTAGCTGTGTGACCCTGGGCAAGTCACTTAACCCCCCCATTTCCCCGCCAAAAAAAAAAAAAAGGCAGAATGGTATTTTCACTACTTATCTCTCAAGGTGACAACAATGCTTTGTATCCTGAAACGTGCGACAGAAATGTGAGTTACACTTGTTACTTCCTCTGTCTTCTTGTCCACTTCCCAAGGCCTTATGGCTCAAGCTTCCCCAAGGTTCTGTCTTAGGTCCTGATTTGATTTCTCCCTATGCTCTTTCGTTGAGCAAGATCATTCACTTTTGGCTCCAACAATGATCTCTACTGAATGAAGATAACCTCTAAATTTACATCTACAGCCCAATAATATCTTCAGGGAACTAGACATTGATTTTCACCTGCTTCCAATACATCCTTACCTGCATATCCCAATGGTGCCTCAAATGCATCATGTCCAAATCTGAACTCACTTTCTTTAGTCCTAAATCTGTTCCTTCTTCTGAGCATAATACATTAAACTGTGGCAATATGATTCACCCCATCTCTCCAGTTTAAATCCTTAAGATTACTGATGACTCTACCAAGAAGATACATGCTACATTTCATAATCACAAAAAGAGTTTAATACATATTTGTTGAATTTCATTTTGATTCAATACAATTCAGTTCAACAATAACTACAACAAAAAAGGCTGAAGACCTAGTATATGAAAGGCAGTGTGATAAGCCTTGGGAATTCAGAGAAAAAATGAATAGTTCTTGTACCATAAAGGAATTTCCACTCTCAGATTGGGGAGTGGCAATGACAGAACAGAGGTGTCAAAGATGATCACTGATGCCCCTACCAGAGTAAAATATAATTGGGAAATATTTAACAAAATAAATGCAAATGTTAAATAATGTTAACATGTGGTTATAATAAGTCAATATGGATCTTCAGGGAAACTTATGTATTATTTAGTGGCCCTGTTTCTATTTGTTTGACACCACAGGTATACAATATGCAGGATATTAAAAAATTTATAGGGCAGTTTTAAGCTTTAATAACTTAAAACTGCCCTAAAGACTTTGGGGACATTCTGTATAATAACAATATGAGATTTGCAGAGTACTTTAAAGTTTGTAAAGCACTTTGTATAGGTTATCTTGTTAGATCTTGTGAGGAAAGTTCTACAGGAATTATTGTTTCCAGTTTATAGATGAAGAATCAGATCTAGAGAAATGAAATGACTTACAGGGTCAGACAGATAGCATTTGCCAGATGTTATATTCAAACCTAGATCTTAAAGTTCAGAGCTTGTCCACTATTTCATGTTGCCTCCCCACTCAGTTTATCTATGACAAGATAAATAAATATCTGGCAATTTAAGAAGAGAAACAGTTAACAACTGGAGAGATGAGGCAGGTACATTTCACAAAGGGATGGATTATGACTCAAGTCTTGAAGAATCCCAGGGATTCTGAGAGGTGGAGGAAGAGAAAGACAGAATGAATGCCAGACATGGGGAACAGCCTATACAAAAGCATGAAAATAGGAGATGGAATGTGGAGTAACTTAGCCTGACTGGAATGAAGGGTGAATAAAGGGGAATAATATGAAATATGTAGAGAAAAGTGGGTGGGAGAGACTACTACTAGGTCTGAATGTTGTATACATTATTAGACATAATCACTGTCTAATTATTTTTCTTTATGATGAGAGAGAGAGAGTTCAATTTCATATGGAGGGAGGGCGGAAAAAAGAAAGCTCTATTTATAGAAATGACTGATGTTAAAACAAGAGGCATTGATAAAGCTTTTTGTTTTTTAAAGAAAAATATGTGGGATCTAACTTATGAAGGTATTTGCATGCTAGGCTGAGGGGTTTGTATTTTGTATTAGGAAAAAGTAGGGAGACATCCTAGATTCTTAGGGACCTGTCATCATCAAAGCTGCAACTCAGAAATATTAATTTCAAAGCTGAATGGAGGATGGATTGGAGACAAGAGTGACTAGAGCCAGGAAAATCAATTAAAAGGTAATTGCAGGAGCCTGGGTGAGAGTTGATGAGGTACTGAACTATGCTGGTTGCCTTGTAATTGGAGAGAAGGAGACAACCAGGAAACATGTTGTGAAGGTAGGATCAACAAGACTCGGCAACTCTTTCAATGTTAGGTGAAGAGGGAAAGAGAAGGCTCAAAACTGATTCAGAGGATGAACATTTTAGAGCTCAGAAAGACAACAGGGACCCCTGGTCCAAAATCTTACACTATATATTATAATAAGCTCCAAGTAGATAAATGTCCTGAAAGTAAAGGTCATACCATACACACACAAAAATAGAAGAGAACAAAATCAGGTAACTTTAACAACTATGGTTAAGGGGAGAATTGTTAATCAAACAAGAGGTTGATGAGATCATAAAAGATAATACAGACAATTCTGACCACATAAAATTTAAAAAGCTTTTGCTCCAATAAAATCAATGAAGATAGAATTAGAAGAGAAATTGGTAGAGTGGGGAAATATTTGCATCAAATTTCACCAATAAAAATCAGATTTTTAAAAATATACAGGGAATTGACACAAATATATACTTTGACACCCGGACCTATTCCCCCAGGGAGAAGACATTGAAGTATGTGAATAGTTTTGTTTTTTTTTTTCTGAATGAAGAATTTTATACTATCAATGACTATATAAGAATGTTTCAAGTCACTAATAGAAAAAATGGACATTAAAACATATCAGCCTCAGACAAACTGGCAAAGATGATAAAGGATGGGAATAGTTACCCTTGGATTCGCTATAAGAAGAGGACACACTGATGTGTTGTTTATAGATGTGAAGTATTCTAATCCTTCTGTATTTCAATTCAGCATTACCCAGGAAAATAACTAAATTGCCCTTAACTTTTCAACTCCATCAGGCATATATTCCAAGGGAGCCAGGGACAGAGATTGTTTTGGCTAACTTGGGTACCTTTTGAGCAGCCAAAGGTTCTTTTTTTTCTTTTTCTTTTTTTTAAGTGAGGCAATTGGGGTTAAATGACTTGCCCAGGGTCACACAGCTAGTAAGTGTTAAGTGTCTGAGGCCGGATTTGACCTCAGGTACTCCTGACTCCAGGGCCGGTGCTCTATCCACTGCGCCACCTAGCTGCCCCAAAAGGTTCTTTTAAAAATATTTTTTTCCCCTTTATGATGCAGTAGGTAGACAGGAGACAGTTACAGGATATTTATTCATACTCTGGAGTGGAGAACTGTCCATTTCCTCTCAAGTTATAATGAATTTTCAAAAGCAGATTGACCACATATCCATGTGGGTGGCAGCAGTCAGAACAATGAATATGCTCAAAGAATTGCATGCTTTTGTTAAGGGCTAAAATTCTAGCTAGTCTGTCTAAAATATCTAATGAGTGGTCGCCAATAAATTATAAGCTTTAGCAAGAGTTAGACTTTTAAGCGTTTATTAAGGAAAACAAGAATTTGGTAAAGAGAGAGAGAAAGGCCTAGATTCCTATCTATTAAAGGGAGAGCACATTTCTAGCTCCGCTCTCCACCAGAGTCCAAAAGGAAAGAGCCCGAGACTGAGCGCCAGTCTCTTCCTTCCTCCTCCCACTAGCCCGCGTCACTTCCTGACTCCTGGTCTTGCCCTCAAAGACCTTCGCTTCATGGGCAGAACTCTTCTATATAAGTCTCCAGCAGGTGGCGTCATTCCAATCGTTACAGTCCCCCCTGTTGTTCCTCAAGAAACAAAATGTTTCCTTGATGGAACAGTAAAAACAATATAATAACTATTGCTAACTAATAATATGTGAACAACAATATAGAAAAGGAAGAGAGGAAAGTTTTGTCCAGAGGGGCGATTTTTTTTTGTCCTCATGAACCGACGCTTTGACATTAGTCTTGCAAAGGGAGGGCCTCTGCAGAGAATACATGTTACAGATGGTGTATATTATAACAGAAAGGGAAAAAAACCAACAAAAACAACAAATCAAAACTGTTCATTTAAAGTCTCTAAAAGTCTTTTCTCAGATGTCCTCTAGGTGTAATCATGGAATGGAAGTCTTTTCAGGGGTTGATGTGTGGATGCTGGTAGTCAGCCAGGAAAATTTCCTACAAAATTGAGCTTAACACAACTTTAAAATAGCTTTGTCAATAATCAAATCAAACAATGAAAGTTCTCAAAAACATGTCTAAGGGAATTCAGAATCTTAGTTGTTACACATGAAACATATAATAAAACAAAAATTGAAACATTCTTTAAAATTATAATATTACTATAGTCCCCCCTTATGGAGGGTAATTGAGAAGACAATTGCTGCAATATTAATTAATAAAAATAATTTTTATCTTTGTTTTATCACTTTTTGCATCATCTGCCTAATTATCCTCATGCCATTATGAGAAATTTTAAAATCTAATATAATTAGTAACAGATGTCAAGGCCAAATTCAACACTGTTATTTATCATGACACCTGAGATAATTATGGGGGTTACCGTAAAAGAACAGAGAAATGATGGGATATGAGCATTCCCACACTTGAGCAATATGTACTGCCCATACAGTATGCCAGGCTTAAAATAGGTGGATGGAATATGTGTCCGTGCCACCGAACATATTGGAGGAAACTGAGTCAGACTTAATCATATGCATGGGATTCAGATGTCCATGGCATCAGGCATAAGGAGGGAGCATAGAAGCCAGGTGTAGAAGTGAGATGGGTGGGATGAATACTTACAGCCATCTGTACAATATTGTGGGGAAAAAGAGAACAAAATATTAAACCAAGAGAATCCAACCTCAACATTTGTCAAAAGCCGTTCCCTCGGCCATACCTTGACTTCATGCATGTCTCCCCTCATGTGACAGTTCAGTGTCTGCTCTTGCATGTATTCCTCTTGTGATTGGATGGCATCTTGGCCAACTGGCATCTGATAACTCAGAACAAAGGCAATTAATGTCTTAAATGATAAATTCCCATAATCCAAGTTTCATATGGATTTAAAATTGAGGATAATAAATGATTGCAAAAAATGTGAATACATCAATGGCATCTGGGTGTCTCCGGAAGGTAAGCCATTTCTTCCCCGGAAATTCTACCACCAGGTATGCCTCTCTGTTCACAGAAAAGGCCATTTTGGTACACAAGGCATTGTAGACTCTATTAAGAGAACCTGGATAGCACCAGGTGTGACTAATACAGCATCTCGAATCTGCTCGGGCTGCTCCACATGTCAGTCTTATAATCAGTATGCTTTTAAGGCCAAAGCTTATGGAGGGCGTCCTCTAGCATATACACCTTTTGAGCACTTACAAATTGATTATATTACTATGCCAAAAGCAGGACATTATAAATTTTGCCTTGTTATAGTTGATCAGCTCACTCGGTGGGTGGAGGCCTTTCCCAGCCCCCGAGCCACAGCTGCCTTTGTTGCCAAAATTCTTCTTAAAGAGATAGTACCTCGTTTTGGCCCACCAGCCCGCATCGATTCTGACAAAGGCACACATTTCACTGATTCGATTTTATCCCAAATCTACTCTTTCTTGGGAGTGACTCCAAAATTCCACACGCCCTACCATCCACAAAGTTCAGGCCAAGTCGAACGTATGAATAAAGAGCTTAAGAGTATGATTGGCAAATTATGTACTGAAACCCATTTGAAATGGCCTGATGTTCTACCATTGGCATTATTCTATCTACGCAGTAGACCAAGAGGAGAACTTCATATATCTCCTTATGAAATGCTTTTTGGTCACCCTCCTATCCAAGCTAAAACTTTTTCCCCAGTTTATACATCACTGGTGGGAGGTGATACTTCTGTTGCTTCCTATATACAGGAATTACAAACCAGGCTATGTGAACTCCATGAGGCAGGAGCTGTGGTCCAGGCAGGACCATTAGACTTTTCATTGCATAACTTCAACCCAGGAGATAAAATATATGTAAAGAATTTTCAGAGAACCAGTGGAACTCAACCTGCCTGGGAAGGACCTTTTCAGGTATTATTGACAACTCCTACTGCCATTAAAATTGGTGAAAAAGACTCATGGATTCATTGCTCTCATATAAAGCCTGCACCATTCATAGGTGAAGAGATTTCAGATAGACCTGAGGTAGACGCTAAAGAGGTAAAAACCCTAACGATAGCAACTGTTAAAGAGCAAAGAAAGTTCAGAGGAAACAGGCAGTTCCCATTTAAGAATCCCACTGATCAGTTAAATGCTTTGGGACTCAGTCTTCGTAAAGTATCAGGAGACGGAAATTGCCTTTTTAGGGCTTTAGCAGACCAGCTAGAAGGTCACTGTAGAAATCATCTCAGACACAGACAAGAAGCTGCTTCTTATATGATTAACCATAGACAAGAGTTTGAGTCTTTTATAGTAAATGACTCCCCTTTTGAAGAATATGTTGATGAATTAAAGAAATTTGGAAAGTGGGGAGGAAATGATACAATTGTAGCATTTGCTAAGCAGCATCAGCTGAATGTTGTGGTTCATCAATTAAATCAGCCTTTATTGAAAATCAGTGGCACAGACAAAACTGATGCTACAGAACTCCACATTTTCTACCATAAAGAACATTATGACAGCATTAGAAAGATCAATGACAATTCAGAAACCCCTGCCACTTTGGCATGCAGAGAATTGGGGAACCAGTTAAAACAATGTGGCATACCCCAAACTCTAGCAGCTTAAATACCTTAAAATTTAACAAGCATTTCCTTCCACAGGCAAAAGCACTGAAGCACATGGCCTAGTTTTCTGGCCCACCTCAATTTCTCCCACCCTTTTCCCTACCCTATACCTATTTTTTTTTTTAATCCTTTTTGCTTTTTGTTTTGTTTTGACTTTTGAAAGGCACTGAAAAGACCTGGAATTCACCACACCTTTAAATTCTTTAAGAGCACAAAAGGGTGCTTAGCGAATCTTTTGCCTTTTATTTTTGGTTTTTGGTTTTGCTTTGTTGTTTTTTTTTTTTACTTTTGTTTCTTTTGCTTTTCTTTAAAAACCCGATTTTGTAAACTAAGTGACTTTTCAAAGGCATTTTAAGTATATGCTATCGAATATTGAATCTTGCTTATTGAAGTCTTACTTCTTTTTGATGAATTAATCACCACTTTAAGTATCTGCTACTGTTATACTAGAGAATTCATGTATAAGATGATGTGGTCTACTTGCTAAAAGAAGATTATGTAACAATGTCTAATATAATCAGCTATTTACATTCGTTTATTATTTATATGTCATTATACTCTGGGTATGGTTTGGAATTATTGTATATATCACTAATATATTCTCAGTTATGCAGCATAGCACATATTTTTACCATCATATTGTCTTTGGTGAAATTAATGAGATTTCAGAAATATGGAAACTTATCATTTCAGAGACTAACTTGCTGTGAACTCTGATGCAGGCCCTGGAGAGAATATATGTGCAACAAAAGGAGAGACAGGTATACATAAGTCCATGGTTTGCTTATGATGGTGACTATGTAGAGCACAATTACTAGGCACAGTCCAGTATTCATCCTCTCTCCCTCCTAATTTAACCTAATTTAACTGAACTTACTTATCTTTTTATCTCACTCAGTTGAATTCACCTGTGGCCTAGCACAATCACTGGCTGTCTCGGAACCATGAGATATGGTATGATAACCTTTCCATAACATTTTCAGGTGTCATGAACACATACTAAATTTGACTTTGATCCAGACACATGGTGGTAAAAAGTGTTACTGATTGCAAAATGCTATGCTAAGGTTTAGTAAAAAAAAAAAAATACAGCAATTCAAACAGTTAAAGAAGAAATCCAGCTTTCCAGACCAGAGTCCAGAGTCCAGAATCCAGACCAGAGTCCAGAATCCAGTTTTCCAGACCAGAGTCCAGTTTCCTCCTGATGACATCTTACCACTTCAAGAAGACAAGAGAACTCAGAGACTTTATATGAACTGTTTTGCTTTATTAGCTTTTACTATCTCCTTTCTGTTATATACTATCTGTAACATGTACTCTCTGCAGAGGCTCTCCCTTTGCAAGACAAATGTCAAAGCGTCGGTTCATGAGGAAAGAAAAAAAATCGCCCCTCTGGACAAAACTTTCCTCTCTTCCTTTTCTGTATTGTTGTTCGCATATTATTAGTCAGCAAAAGTTATTATATTCTTTTTACTGTTCCATCAAGGAAACATTCCATTTCTTGAGGAAGCAAAGGGGGGAAATGTGGTAAAATATGAAAGTTTTTAACAGTTGGTTAGGATAACTGAAAGACGCCAGTTTTTCAAGGACCACCCTTTTGGGGAGGAGATGAACAGTCCGCCTGCTGCGCATGTCAGACTGCCTGCCGGGTACAGTCCGCCTGCTGCGCATGTCAGACTGCCTGCCGGGTTTTTTGACTTCCGGGGTGGAGAGAACGAGAGTGGCCTTTTTTTGCCTGCTTGGCAGGACTGTTGGCGGCGCGGCACAGACGGTCTCCTGCACTCCAAAGGTGGCCTTTTTCGGTTTGGTGAGTTTTTATAAGGAATATAGACTAAGCCTAGATTTAAGACGATTTGTACTGTATTTCTATTTTCCTATCCTTCTAATCAACAACACCTTATATACAATAAAGGCTCTATCTAGAAAACCAGAAGCTTCTTCCATTTACTAGTCTGGGAGATAAATTAAGGGAAGGGTTAAGTAGGGGAGATTTATGATCTAATATCCAATTTTAAATCTCACACTCAGAACACAATATATAATTATGCAACTATTTCAAATAACACCCTTTTTTTTACTTAGTATACAATTACTTTTGTGAAAAATCAGAACATATTTAAATACAAGTTAAAGCACAACAGAATCTCAAAGAAAACTTTTTTTTTTTAAAAAAGAAAACTTTTACAAATGTTTCCCTCTTTTTTTTTTTTTGGAATATGCTTATCAAAAATAATACTTCTAGAATCAATTTACACTTGCCATGGCAACCAATTTGCCAGGGAAATGCTTTAAAGAGTTTGATCAAATAATCAGTTGAGAAAAAATAACAAAAACAAACAACTCAGAATATGGGAGCACAATACTCCTAGAATTAACATTGTATTATGATATCAAAACCATCTTGCAATGTTTCAAAATTAGATAGACAAATGAATAGAAGAAAATACACATGGAACAATAAAAGACAATGAAATTCAAACTAAGGAAGTCTAAATGAATGTGAACTTAATATTAATAAGAGTCATAAAATATAAACTTGATCACATGACTATAAAAAGCTTTTACAAATATTCTCCTTGTTTTAAAAACTAAGTATAAAACACAATCTCAAAAGCCTGAAAATCTCTATGAAAATAAACCCATACCATTAATTTCAAAATGTAGATATGATAGCATAGAAATCCTATGTAACCTCTGAACTGACATTAATAATCTGAGTAAAGTTAGAACACTTTTGATTCCGATATCTAAAATCCCCAATACTCATATCAATACCTTGCTGCTTACTTCTACATTTCTGTAAAATATATACCCTTCCATAGCAAAAGAAGTGGAGTCTTGAACTATGTTGATGGTTGTCATTCTTATTCAGCTTAAGTTTTTCTTCTTTAATCCCTCTATATTGTCTGTCAGTCTTTTCACCATACAAATGCTTTATAAGATTACTAATGAAAGACAAAAGCAGGTTAGCAAAATTATGAACAAAACAAGCATATCTGGAATTTAAAGGGTTTTCTAAGGTTGCCTCAGAAGCACAGCCATGCTGGGAAAGGGCTGAGCCTGAAGCTGCAAATGTAGTTAGAGAAAGTTGAGCATGCGCATCAGATCTCTGGACTTCCCAGGCCTGGGAAGCAATGGGCTTGGCCATGGGAGGAGTAGAGGGTGGGGTCTGGGGAGGAGGGGAGGGACCAGTGCAATTTGAATCAGACTTGATTTTGAACTCAGGCCTGGATTCCTCTTCCCCCACTTTGCCTCCAAGCCCTAGGGGATTAAAAACTTCTAGTGGGTGGGTCGTTGCCTCCAGGCATGCAAAATTAGAGCAACAATTAGTGTTAGAACTGGGAAAAGCTGCAGGAATCTCTTCAGGTTTCTCTGAAAAAGCATGGTTGGGAGAGGGGGAGATATTTCCTTGTGTGAGTACATTGCTGGCTCTTCTAACAAAAATAAAAAGAAAAATAGAAAATCTACAAAAACAAAGCATTAACATGATCTTATCCCCCATTTGTCTGGTTAAACAGACTAAAATCAAAAATAGGGTAATTAGGGAGTTTAAAAGGTCCATTTGAAAAAAATTTAAAGGGAAAACACCAGGCAATTCAGCAGTACTTAAGATTTAAAGGGTTAGGGTAGGGGAAATTTCTTACCCAAAGTTCAGAAGTGAGGTTCAGCTTTCCTCTTCATGGTCAGCCATCTGTTAAGGGCTAAAATTCTAGCTAGTCTGTCTAAAATATCTAATGAGTGGTCGCCAATAAATTATAAGCTTTAGCAAGAGTTAGACTTTTAAGCGTTTATTAAGGAAAACAAGAATTTGGTAAAGAGAGAGAGAAAGGCCTAGATTCCTATCTATTAAAGGGAGAGCACATTTCTAGCTCCGCTCTCCACCAGAGTCCAAAAGGAAAGAGCCCGAGACTGAGCGCCAGCCTCTTCCTTCCTCCTCCCACTAGCCTGCGTCACTTCCTGACTCCTGGTCTTGCCCTCAAAGACCTTCGCTTCATGGGCAGAACTCTTCTACATAAGTCTCCAGCAGGTGGTGTCATTCTAATCGTTACACTTTTTTATGTGGTGGCAAGGAATTGGAAGTTGAGGGGATGCCCATCAATTGGGGAATGGCTGGACAAGTTGTGGTATATGAATACAATGGAATACTATTGTGCTGTAAGAAATGATGAACAGGAGGAGTTCAGAGAAACCTGGAGGGTCTCGCATGGGCCGTTGATGAGTGAGATGAGCAGAACCAGAATAACATTGTACACAGTATCATCAACATTGAGTGTTGATCTACTGTGATGGACTATATTCTTCTCACCAATGCAATGGTACAGAAGAGCTCCAGGGAACTCATGATAGAAGAGGATCTCCAAATCCAGGAAAAAAAAAAGAATTGTGGAGTATAGATGCTGAATGAACCATACTATTTCTTTTGTTTTTGGTGCTGTTGTTTTTTCTACTTTGATGTTTTTCATCATTCCTCTGATTTTTCTCTTATAACATGACTAATGCAGAAATAGGATTAATGTTATTATGTGTATATATATATATACACATCTATATCTATATCTATAAAACCTATATCAGATTACCTGTTGTCTAGGGGAGGGGGGGAGGGAGGGGAGGGAGGGAGAAAAATCTGAAATTGGAAAGCTTGTATAAACAAAAGATGAGAACTATCTTTACATGTAACGGGAAAAAATAAAATACTTTATTAATTAAAAAAAAAGAATTGCATGCTTGCTGCTTAGTGCAACTTTACATATGCAAATTTAGACAAGTCATTTTTTTTTCCCCCTCAAGCTTTCAATTTCCTCATTTGTAATGAGGTAGGTGGTACAATGTATTGAATGGTGGGCCTGTAAAAGACCTGAGTTTAAATCAGGCCTCAGACACTTAATAGCTGTGTGACCCTGGGCAAGTCACTTCACCCAATTTGCTTTAGTTTCCTCATCTCTCAAAGAAGCTGGAGAAGGAAATGGCAAACCACTCTAGTATCTTTGCCAAGAGAACCCCTAATGGGGTCATGAAGAATTATACATGACTGGAATGACTGAATAGCAAAAAAATGACATGTTTACAATAACCATCAAGCTTTATTATACAGTAGGATGGATTCAAAATCATTTCTTAAATCAAGCCTTGCTAATTTGTTGTTGTTATAGTTAATGAATGTAGGCAAAGCACCTGAAGATAAAAGAATAACAAAGTTGTTGTAGGTCTGGTTATATTTGGAGAATTTGCTGGTAGACTTTGATAACTCTAAGACAGTTAGTTATCAAAACAAAACAAAACAAAACAAAACGACTTTGGCCTTTGAAGAGAAGCTGACTGAAATAGAAGGACACTTGGTCTTAAAGAAATGGCTGATGTCCCGTGAGCTTCACTGTAGTCATTTTATACTCTTTAATGCAAACTCAGCCCAGGAGTGTTCTGTGCTTTAGTATAGATTCTTAACCTTTCAAAGGTCTCCTTGGTCCATGTTGGATACAACACCTACAAGAAATATTGGCAGGGCTAGTCTAATTTTCATTGGGGTACAGATTAAGGCAGTGGACAGAGCTCTGAATGGGGAGACAGGAGCACAGTATAATAGAGTAAAAAATGAACTATTTGAACTGAAAGTCAGAGGACTTGGGTTCAAATCTTGACCATCACTTGCTGCCTGTGAGATTTTGGGAAATTTATCTCTGGGCCTCAGTTTCCCCTTTGATAAGATAAGTACTAGATGGCCTCTGAGATCGCTGAGCTGTAATGTTTCAAGGATTAAGTAGCAGCATGATCTTGTACAAATCTCTGAGGATCAATTTCTTCATCTGTAAAATTGAATAATAATTCTTTTATCCTCAGGGTTGTTGTGGGGACAGTGCTACATGAACTATCTGATGCTATAAGAAACAGGAGCTTAAAAATAATTATAAGAATGGCTAAGTAGGTACTGTGCCTGTGGTTATTCAAGTGGGGGTATGCACTGATTTATCCAATTAGACTCAGATGGCCCATAGTGCCCCCACTCACAGGGAAATTCTGCCCTCTTTATTTCACTCTGTGTTTCTGTGGAATATATCAGCATAATTTTACTCTATATAGTTTTTTCTCAAGGTCATACCAATATTTAAGGGCAGTCTTAGTTTTTGAACCTAAACCTTTAAAATCATTTAGAGTAAAAGAAACTAAGATAAGGCATTAATAAAGGTCCTTTCAAATGCACATAAATCCCAAACCAATCTACAAGCATTCTTCAAAGCCAGGCATTCCAGAAAGGCATCTTGGGTATATTGGTTACCATCACAGGGAAGTAGCAAACATTGCCAAAGTTGAGTCCCATTTGTGTGCTACCCATTATCAACCAAAAGTTAAGCTCCATTAGCTTTCAGGAAAAGGAATTTAGCAAGAAAGTATAGTAAGAACAGTTAAAACAAAGCATCCTCTTCCTCAAAGCCTGAAGCAATTATCTCACAGATATACATAGAATCCAGAAGAAGAGTAAGCTCTAACTTAAGAGTGTGATGGTGGTAAGGCATATATGTAGAGACCAACTGTGGCAAAGGAGGACCTCACAACTCCTGATCTTAGAAGCATTTTTCTCCCTTCATGGAGTTCTCATGAATATCCCTTTTGGCAAAGCACCCTGTTGGGCTCTGAGGATTGGTATGAGTCAAAAGCTAACAATATCTTTCTATGAGTCAAAGCTAACAATCTCTTCTTCATGAAGGATCATGATGCCTGAAGTTACTATCATTCTCCAATGACTATTCAGATTAGTCTATAGGCACTTCCTGTCATCAGTTGCTACTCCAGCAGCCACACTATGACCTCTGGTCACTAATGGTACTTCTGGTAGGACTTCTGGATCTCAAGAACTCATTAAATATCCTGGGCACTCCAATATCAGAATATTCATTTTGCCTTAGATCAGGGAAGAACACACACACACACACACACACACACACATAAGGGGCCCATGTGCTTACATACAAATGGCAGCTAAGTAGAGGAATATGATCAATTTCTCTTCTTCTCTCAATTTCTTGAGATCTGGCATCTCAGAAAAAAGGCTACTGAGAGATGACTAGATCACACCTTTTCTAGGCACACTCAATTCTGGCTCAACACCTCCTCCATCATTGGTTCTTCTGACCCCATAGTTAATTAGAACACTTTTCATCATTACATAGTACTAACCCCTCTGCCACTCATGGCTGGAAGTAGGCTCATATAATTTCTTACATGACTAAATTCGATGTAGGCAGGAAATATCTGTACATTCTCAATACAAACCACTAGGAAAGGGAAATTCAATTATGCTTCTTTGGTTACATTTGTAACATACAGAAGCAAAAACTAAGTCTCTAAGGGGGAACTGACTTGCTTAAATTCATATAACTAAGAAAATAACAGAGCCCAGATTTGAATTTGGGCCCGTTTGACACCGCCCCCCCCAGCCAATATTTGATTAGACCTGTTGTTTCTTAGCCATTGGGAGGGGTTCTTGGCAGACTCCTGTATTGCTTTGTTTGATATGCCTACAAGAAATAACTCATAAATGAGATAATAAAGCCTTTGCTGAATTTAAAAGCCCTCCATACATAAATGCTAAGCCACAATGAGAAGATTAGCTTCTCCCCCAGTAGGAGAGGGATTATCAAGCAAATACATAAAGTCCTTCTTACAGCAGGGTGCTCACCATGAATAATCCATAAATATTAATTGACAGTCATCTCCCCAACCCCTCTTTCCTCATAACAACACTTCAGGTATGTCACCACTCTAGTCACTCACTCATACACAGTAAAACAGTAGAACGACAATTTTAGATGCGCATCTCCATACATTTTACTCTATTGTATAGTCCATCTTCCACTGAATTCTGCTTTCTAAATGGGGGATGATGGAGGGATTCATTCCTCCATCCTCAGTGAGTGCATTCACATTGGGCAGAGCATTTGAGATTTGACCAATTGCTTAATATTTTTGCCCTCACCAATTTGAGGTCCCCTCAAAGGGAATTACCTTGGTCCATAGATCAAAGGAACTAAAACTCTTATAATTTCCTGAAATTTGTTGGGAGAAAAATGATCCCTCCTTTCAGCCTTGGTCTCCTCCCAGATCCCATCTGTCTCATTGACAAGCTTTCCAGACATCTTCAGTCTTCTTCCTCCCTTTTATTCCTTAAACATTCAAATTAAGACATCTTTGGCCTGGCTTACAACATGACAGCTGCCTAACTATTTCATATCCTGTTTTCCTTTTTATTTTTGTGGGGCTGAGGGTCAAGAGGGTGCAAACTTAGCTCAAGTATTTCCTTCTTTCTTAACTCCCCATCCCACTCTATACCCAAAGGACTATTGAACCTATTGATTTTTTCTCATTCTGTAACAATAACATTTAATATCCCCCCTCTATGAAGCCTCCTTCTCTGATTTCTTTCCTTCTTAAAATCTTTCTTTGCTTTCTCAGCTTTCAGACTACTCTTGAATCTTTTATTCTCCTTTAGCCCATTAGACTGTGTGCTCTCTGAGAACAGGGATTGTCTTTTGCATGTAGATGGAATAGTAGATAGAATGCTTGGCCTGCAATCAGGAAAGCCTGAGATAAAATCCAAATTCAGACATCCACTAGCTTTGTGACTCTGGGCAAGCCATAACCCCTTTCTGCCTTAGCTTCCTCAACTGTAAAGTGGAGGTAATAATAGCATCTATCTACCATGGTCCTTGTGAGAAGCAAATGAGACAATATTTTTATAAAGTAATTAGCCCCAGCATCTAGTAGGTGCTTAATAATTTTTTCCACTTCTTTGTATTCTGGGACTTAGCACAGTGTTTCCGACATAGTAGGTGCTTAATGAATGCTTGTTGGATTGACTGACCTCATTTTATTTTAAAATATATTGTAATTAGCTCATTTCTAAATCCCTGGTGGCAAAGAAAAAGTCTCATTTCATTTTTATGTCTTTTCCTCCTCCATTTCCATGGGATTCTGGAAGTAGTCATAGCAGACACTTGCTTGATGCTTGTTGAATTTAATTAAATAGCATTTAATTAATGACCTTCATTATCAATGAATGGCCTTAGTTCTATTATCCTGGGTAGCAGTTCACAACTTTTATTATTTCTTCAACAAATATTTACTGAGAACCCACTGAATACTGCCTGGAGAAAGACTGGGGGTGAGGATTGTAAATATATGCATGCATTTTAAATTCAGCTGAAGGTCAATTTAAATCCTACCTAGGACTCATATCCTCCATGATGTCATTTTAGGTTATTATAAGCAACGTGGCACCTCCACACTCATAGCCCACATGTTGATGCTATGAGCCCTTACTCTCTTTGCCTGTAATTTAAAGCTAAAAAAAAGATTTTATCCATATTTAGTTCAGGGCTTTTTAACCTAGACTTCACAAACTTACTTTATTAATATTTTGATAACTATATTTCAATAAGATTGATTTCCTTTGTAATCCTCTGCATCTCATTTGAAAACATTCTTGTGGCAAAAGGTCCATTTGCTTTATCAGGCTGCCTCATGGGGCTATGACATACAAAAGGGTTATAAACCCCTTATTTAGTTCAACCCCCTTATCTGACAGATAGGAAAAGTTGGGAGGGTGGGGCTTGATATATCAAAAATGATAGTAGTAAAGTAGTTTGTTGCCATTGTGTTTTGTCCTTAGTTCTCAAAGAGGACCAATGACATCAGCAGGCTGATGTCTTGACTTGAAAGTGAAGTGAATTTGAGTGAGGTAGAGCTGAGTAAGACAATGAAGAATCACAAATGAGAGTCAGCCTTGTCTTTATTCTATATTGGGCTGGCAAACAGTTATTGCCTTCTGGATCCTTGTAGATTCTAGGATTATGTTGTTGGGTGGCAACTTGTTAGATTACCAAGCTTGCTGAATTTAGGATGAAGAGACCCTGGGCTACCATCATAGCTCTGACACTACTATTATGAACATGGCTGAATCTTTTAACTTGTCTGGATCTCAGCTTTATCATCTGTAAAAGAGCATAATAAATATTCATGCTGCTTTCCTCCTAAAACTGTTTGGAGGAAAGCACTTTTCAAATCTGAAAGCACTATGGAAATGGGAATTATGGTTATCTGTCTCTTTATGCACAGCCTGTGTTCTGTCTTCCCAGCTACATACAGTCAGCTATTTTGAGCATTAGATTCAGAGTCAGAGTATGAATGTCATTTCCACAACTGATGACCTTTCTGACTTCATCAACACTTCTCAGAATCTCTGTTTCATTATCTGTAAAATGGGGGCATTGGACTTGACCATTCCAACCTTTGTAGTCTGTTACTTTAATTTTCATGGTAAGAACTTTTGATTGTTTTCTGGGTTCCAATATGCTTTTAAACATGTATTAACTTATGTGATCTTCATAGTGCAAGTAGGTGACAGAGTGGATAGATGACTATATTTGGAGTCACAAAGATCTGAGTTCAGATCCTGCTTGAGACAGTTGCTTAAATTATGAATTTGAGGTCCTTTAGCCTCTGCCTGTCTCAGTTTTCTCATCTATAAAACAGGGATAATAAGAGCATTGACCTCCCAGGGGTGTTGTGAGGCTCAAATTAGAGTAATGCACATTGCAGACCTTTACATTTTATATAAATGCATTCATTATTATGAACCAGGCAGCTAGGTGGTACAGTGGATAGAGTGCTGGGCCAATAGTAAGGAAGACCTGAGTTTAAATTTGACCTCAGACGCTTAATAGTTGTATGGACCTGGACACTTAAGGTGGTTTGCCTCAGTTTCCTCATCTGTCAAATGAGCTGGAGAAGGAGATGCCATATCACTCCACTATCTTTGCCACGAAAACCCTGAATGTGGTCATGAAGAGTGAGAAACAACTGAACAGCAGCAACAAAAATTATTAAGAACATTGTGAGTTGCTATAGATATTGTTTCAGATGCAAGGTAGAAGAGAGAAAATAAGATATTTGATTACAGTCATATAGCTACTAAGTGTCTGAAGAGGAATTCATGCTTTTGTTATGTTGCCTCTGTAATTTTTAGTTAGGAGATAGGGAGAGGAACTGCAATGCCACTGGTGTAGAGAACTTCCTTCTACCATGGGAGGTCAGCACCCTTTATTATAGTATTAGAACGTTGCCTAGAGCATTGAGATGTTCAGTAATGTTCCCATGGTCACACAACCTGTGTATGTTAGAGACAAGGCTCAGATACAGGTCTTAGCTTGCAGGCTGGCTCTCTATTGACTACCACATGCTGCCTCTCAATTATGAATTATGATTATTATGAATTATTTATTTGTGCTATGAGGTTCCTTAAGGAACTTCACTAGACCACATATAATGTCAAAGCCTGGCTTAATTTACCCCACAGAATTGTAATCAACAAACTGAAATTTTGTTAATGTTATTCTACATATCAGACACTACCCCAAATCAGGTTGTTCTTTCTGCAAAGATCAGAACTAAGGAGGTTTTTTTTTTGTTTTTTGTTTTTTAGTGAAGCAATTGGGGTTAAGTGACTTGCCCAGGGTCACGCAGCTAGTAAGTGTTAAGTGTCTGAGAATGGATTTGAACTCAGGTACTCCTGACTCCAGGGCCGGTGCTCTGTCCACTGCGCCACCTAGCTGTTCCAGAACTAATGAGGTTTAACCAGTGAGGTTCCCAATTAAAAAAAAAATAAATCAAAAGGCATACTGGTTAAAGAGTACTGGTCTGGGAGTCAGGAGACCCAGATTTTATTCTTGACCTCGACCGGAAACCACAACAAAGTTGGCTGTTTCTCTCATAGTGGGGAAAAGTTGCAGTGAAAGAGCCACACCTTCTACTCCAGTTCCCTTATGGCCTATGGTGGTATGGTCAAGTCAAAAGAACATTGGATTGAGAGTTCATAAATCCCAGATATTTCATTTATGTGCCTGTCTGATCTTCACTAAATTGTTCATTTCATTCATCTGTTAAATGGAGCAACTAGATTAGGAGATCTAAGGTTCCTTCTAAATCAAGTCCCATGAACCTATAGATGTGCATTTGTAAGGTTGGGCATAAGGGTGTAATCTGAGGTCAAGGAATGGTGCCATTTCCCTGCTCAAGAAGTTTTTATAGCTCTCTAGTTCCCTTAGCATAAAGTATCAATTCCCCTGGCCTTTAAAGTCCTTTAGAAACTGACAGTACTCTCACTTTCCTGACTGATTATATAGTACTCTCTCTTCTGTATTACACAACCCAGCCAAAATGTGCTATTTATGTGCTTCTTCCCCATATGAGACATTTTGTTTTCCACTTTCATGAAAAACATGCCTAATATGGTCTCCTTCCTCATCACCACCTCTTGGAACCTTAAGATTTCTTAAAGGTTTAGTTAAAATTTCACTGCTTTCAAAAGGCTTTTCTTAGTTACACCTATTATTGGTGGCCCCATCACAATGTACTTATTTAAATTCCTGTATGCAATTATTCATTAATATGTTATAATATGTCATGCCGGGGTGGGAGTGGGGATAAGCTCCCACTCTCTATAAAATGCTCCAATAGCATGCTTCTCAAATAGCCTCTGACAACCGAAGCCCAACTACTGGCCTTCTCGTGGCGGAACTGTTTCCGCTAACAGGAGAAGGGGCAAAGGAGAGTCAGTGGCGCCTTAAAACCAGTCACTTCATGCAGGTGGGCCTCGTTAGCCTTGGCAGGCAACCTGCCTAGGGGAAGGAACCCTGATTTTAAACCTCTGCTGCCTTGTGGCTATACCCATATATGGGAAAGGCTTCGGGAGTTAACCCCGAGGAAAAATCAGGAGTTGGAGTCCCTCAGGCAGTTGGATGTTGGACATCACATCTGTCTGGCAACTCCTGTGGCGGCACTGGTGCCAAACTGTATTGGCTTTGCCTCTCCTTTGGATCCACCAATGTCTCGGAGAGGGAAAACCTGCTGCATGGACAACAGCTTGTTTTCCATATTGATCTGCCCAGGCGAGCACCCTGGAGAGGATACTTACTCCAGGTACTCCTCATGGGATAGATACAACCATGGGATGCAGCAGTTACCAGTTATAAGTCACTCAGGAGCTGTGGCTCCCATATCGGACTGCACAGCCATGCTGTGGCCTGTGGCTCTTTAAGGCACTGATCCATGGTTGTCCACGAATGGTGGAGGCCTACTACTACTACTACTACTACTACTACTACTACTACTACCCCTTCCCCCCTTCAAGAGTATACTTCATGAAGTCAGGGGTCAACTCATTCTTGTATTTACATCCCCAATGCCTAAAAAAGTCCTAGGGCATAAGTGCTTAATAAATACTGATTGGTTAATTGAGGGAAGATAACTTTTCTTCCTATGAAATTGGTCCATAGAGAAAACAAACCAAGGACCTTAGCCTTCATGCCACTGGGCTGACTGACCTCTAATTGAATGAACAGGACAGCTCTTGGATTGTAGTTATCCATTTATTGCTTAGGTGAGAGCAAGGATCTACTCTGTAACATTCCTAAGAAGTGTGTAATTTCTCCCAAGACTGTGGACTGGTGGTAAGAGGAACCCATTACTTTTCAGTGGTAGTCTATTCATTCTCTTTGGTGCATCACTCATAGTTAGAAAGGCTTGCCTTACACAGAATTAAAATGGACTCCTCTGCAACATCTATCTCCTGCTTCTCTTCCCACTCTCTGGGGTGAAGTAGAGCAGAAATTCTCTTTAATGTGTTCAAACACCTGAACAACTTTGAAGGTCCTCCAAAACATTCTCTTTGCCATCTTCAGTTCTTTCAATTATTTCTCATGTGGCATGAGCTCAACCCCCTTAATCATACTGGTTGCCAAGGTATAATGCAAAGTGCACTGGCTCATGAGCCATTGTACCTGGGTTCAATTCCTGACTATCACTTAATAATGGTGTACCTGGCTTGCACCCAAGATGGGTGAGGAAGAGCCAGTCATGTTCTGAGAGCTGCATAGGGAAGGAAACATGACACCTCAATGGTAGAGAAAATGCTGACATCACTCTTCAGATTGGCATATGTGGGGAATTTCTGTCAGAGTTGTTTGGGATGTTGTTTGGGATATTGTCTGTTGCCAGACAAGATTTGGGATCAATTCTAATGGAGGAGAGAGAGAAAAAAAGTCTGAAGACACAGATGTGTAAGGGAAGACATCTCTCAACATGTCTCCAATCTCTAGCTTGTCTCCCTAGAGACCTTGAAGAGAGAATTAGATTCATCTCTTAGTTTGAGCTGAAATCCTGTCTTACTCATTATCATAAGGGCTTGTTCACTCTTGTGTATTTTTCTGACATGTTCTAACCTGGGTAGGATCTTTAATTTCTGGTTTTTGTTCATTTTTGTTTGTTTGGATTGGATAAATGGGTCTACTCACTGTTTATTATTTTTGATGATCTTTTGTGCAACCAGTGTTTTGTGAATCATATGCAAGTCAGGGAGTATAAGATTAGAACTACCCCCCCCACCACTGATTTTTTTTTTAATGAAAATATTTCAATATAATTGCTTTGCTTAGTAATGCTTTGATTTTTATTTTATAAATTTTGTTTATTTGTTTGTTTGTTTTGGTGAGGCAATTGGGGTTAAGTGACTTGCCCAGGGTCACACAGCTAGTAAGTATTAAGTATCTGAGGCTGGATTTGAACTCAGGTCCTCCTGAATCCAGGGCCAGTGCTCTATCCACTGCGCCACCTAGCTGCCTCTATTTTATAAATTTTGAAAGATTATTTTGGGAAGAGGTCAATTATGCTTCAGCAGACTGCCAGTCAGAGGGGGAATGTCTTTGACACAAAAAGGGTTAAGAACCACTTATTTAAGGGAAAAGATAATTAGTTCAACTTTTAGTTGAAATGTCTATGAGACAGCCAGGTGGAGAAGCCTAGTAGGTAAGAGAAGATGCACAATAACCTCAGGAGAGATATGAGGGCTGAATATGTATATTTGGAAGTCATAAGTATGGATATGACAATCAACCTTATAGGAGGTGATGAAACCAATGAGGAAGAATATTGAGCTAAAATCTAGGAGCTCAAAGCAGAACTCTAGGATACAGTTCCACTTAGGAGTTAGGACATGATGGTGAATTAGCAAGCAAGAGTGAGAAAAAGAAGGAAGGAAGATAGGTAGGAAGAGAATTTGGAGAGAGCATTATCACAAAAACCCATGGAGAAGCGACGATCTGGCAAGGGGTGTCAACAGCATCAAACATAGCAGGGAGGTAAAGAAGAGTGAGGGATGGGAAAAGAAAATTGGATTTAGCAATTAAGAGATTGGTGGTAACCTTGGAGAAAATTTCAAATGAGCGGTCAGTTTAGCAGTCAGGTTGCAGGGGCTTAAGAAGTGAGGAGGAGGTAATGAAGCAAATTGAGTGTAGACAACTATTTCTAGAAGCTTGGTTATAAATGGAGGGAGATAACCTGAGGTCATGGGGTCAAGTGAAAATATTTGTTTTTTAATTGATGCTTGTAAAAACCTCCTGATAGCTTTCCAATTACTTCCCCTTCCCTCTCTTCCCCTCCTCCAACAGTATAATTAAGAGAAACAGATTAATCTTGACTTCAAAGCCCTGAGGGTAACACATCCATCTCATCTTTCCGGTGATAATAGGTGGTGAATAGGGCATACATTGTCAGGAATGACCAGTGTTGAGATTTTTTTTTTTTGATATGTTTTATAAATATGAAGGTTTTACAAATGTGTTTTTACCAATGATATGTTTTCCATCATTGATATGTTTGACAAATATGAAGGTTTCTTTTAAGGATGAGGGTAGATCTGGGCATATTTTTAGGAAATGGGGGAAAAAGTAACTATATGAGGAACAAATAAAGATTGGCAGAGAGATGGGGGAGAGAACATCTCAGCCTGGGGGTTGGTAGGTGTCAGTTAAAAAGAAAATGGATGAGGTAATAATAGCCATATCTAAAAAGGAATGAATATTTAGGAACATAAAGAGAAGATTCATTATTCCAAATACCACTGACATTTTACCATCTCTTAAGGAAAACCCTTGTAGTCAAATCTGCTTCTCAATTCATAATGGAAACTTGGAGGGAAATTGGTGGAGCTTCTAATGACAAAGAGGCACTTGTGGGTATCTACTTTAGTAAAGATCAAGGTGAGTAGATTCTGTTTGTTTGCAAGTGCCTCAAGTTGCCTCTTTTTTTAGGAGGCAGGTAGGACAGAATGGAAGCCAGGGGAACTGGCCATAGAGATAAATCTGTGAAGAGTGATGTGCTGTATTCTTTTAAAGGGGAATGTTATTAACAGTTAATTGGGTTATGATAGAGGCATCATGGCCTGAGTAATTAAGTAGAGATTTCTATTAGTTCATCTCACTCTCACTGGGTGATTAGCAGCCTGGCCCTCCCCAATAGAGGCAGCAATCATCTCTGCTCTCCGAGAGGTCAGCCTGTTCAAATGATTTGAAGGTGACATTCCTCTTTTGATCTCCTTTCTAGTAGACACAGTAGTAGACCCTTGGACAGAACTGGAGGAGAGCATGGGGCTGAGGAAGTAGGGAAGAATTATTTTACAGGGGCCAGAAAGGATGAGAGAATCCTAGATTTCCAGGGAAGGTGTTGTAAGGGAAAAGATAACTGTTTTTCAATTTGAGCAGGTTCTCACTTACTTTGTATCATTGAGAGCCTGATATGTTATGGTATTTCAAAACTGATTTTTATTTGTGTGGTATCTTTGAATTTGGAACTATAAGTGTTAAAGGCTAAAATTCTAGCTATATTGTCTAAAATATCTAATGAGTGGTCGCCAATAAATTATAAGCTTTAGCAAGAGTTAGGCTTTTAAGCATTTATTAAGGAGAATAAGAATTTGGTAATGAGAGAGAGAAAGGCCTACATTCATCTATCTATTAAAAGGAGAGCACATTTTTAGCTCCCCTCTCCATCAGAGTCCCCAGGAAAGAGCCCATGTCCGAACGCCAGCCTCCCCCTTCTTCCTCCCACAAGCAAATGTCACTTCCTGACTCCAAAGAAAAGATGCATGGTCTTGCCCTCAGAGACGTTCACCTCATAGCAGAACTTTTCTACAGTAAGTCTCCAGCAGGTGGCATCATTCCAATCATTCTATAAGGGTCCTTAAGAATGTATTGGAAAAGAGCACTGGAGACTTGGGTTTGAGTCGAGATTCTGCCAATTTTTAGCTGATATTGGGCAAGTTCCTGAGCCTCAGTTTCCTTTTCTGTAAAAAAAATTGAGAATGAATACATGATTGGCTATGGGATATTTATCTCATCAGCTCTTTGTGAATTACAAAGTGTGATTTATATCTTGGTTGCTATTTACAATATAAATTACACTATAGATAATCTTTTGATAATAAATTAAATAAACATTAAATGTATTCATAGTGTTTAATAAATGTTTGTTTCAATGAATTGTAGTATGAGGTATTATGCCAGGTGCTGGTAATAGAAAGACATGAATGAACCATTCTTTGCTTTTAAAATATAAAGGAATGAGAGTTCTAACAGATGGAGCAATCAGGGAAGTCTTAGCAGATGTTGGCACCTGAACTGAGCCTTGAAGGAAAATAAGGATTCATGGATGTGGAAATGACTGTAACATTTAATTTGTAAAGGAGTATAATGTGAAATAAGTTTGAAAACTTGATTGAAGCCATACTATGGAGCCTTTTGAATGTCAAGGTGTAGGGTTGGTATTTTATCCTTGAAGCAATAGGGAGCCACTGATGATTTTTGATGGGGTGGGGCATAATATAAACTGATCTGTTCTTAAGGGAGAAGCCTTTCCCTGCTTTGTAGAGAGGAGATTGAACTGAAAGCAGGAAGAATAATCAGTCCCTCATGATTTTGCTTAGCCTTAAACTCATTTTAATCTGCCCTAAATAGAACTGAGTATGATGTCCGAAGAGGGACTCACACCAAAACATCTTATTAATCACTCTATGTGAAAAGATGACATCAAATTAAAAGGCTCCACTGAGTATTGAAGGATAAACAAATATTAAATAGCTTCTTTATCTATAGATTCTTTCTCCAATGATATAAAATTTTTATTTGGATAAGTATAACTTTCTAACTGTAAGCCAAGGAAAGATAGAGACTGAAGGTTTTGAATTTGAATCTGGGAGTTAAAAGAACTAGTGAATGACAGCCACACATACACATAGTTTGTTCTTCTCCAGGTATGACATATCATAAAACGAACAAGTAGAAAGTTGTTGCAATTTGGTTTAAGAGACTTAGTGGCATCCTGAAATTGAAGTTCAAAGAGAAGAATTCATTCAAAGTAATTAACACCTACCTAATAGCAGTATTAACATATACTTTCTGAACTGCAAAATGAAAGTATTGGAAATACTAATAAAATGTTGTACAGTATTAAGAAAAAAAGGACCCATTACCCAAAGGCAGCTATGGAAACATGAATATTTCTTCATCACAAAGGAAGAACATTTATTGATGCTCTTAGAGTGTGATAAACAGGTTAACAATTCACAAAAATGCTTCAGAACAAGATGACTTCACTTTACCAAGTAACATTTGAGATGGATAATAGGTATATTCCATGAGAATTGTTGAATGTAACTTAAAGTGGTTTATCTCTTAATGAAGCTTTTGAAATGGCTAAGAGCCAAGAACAGAATTACAAGGAGCTTTATGGACTATATGTCCATAAGAATTCATCCCGAACGAGAAGTACCAAACTAGCAGCTGAGTCATGTCAATTTATAGAAATAGAATGGGCCATGATTATACTTTTGGATCAGAAATTACAGATAGGTTATTTTAAAGAACCTAGATTTATCATACAAGAAAACAGTAGAAACTGTGCTACACCTTACTTCAGGCTACAAAAGAATTTATTACCTAATGATTACCCCAAAAGGTTCAGCCTGGTGGCCGGAATTTTACATTCTAAGTCAAGTGTCTCTGTCTTCTGATGTGAGTCCCTGACAGAGACTATCATTTCTTGAAGTGTTTGTGCCATGCTAACTTCACTCCCAGATCTACTTTTCATTCTCTGGACTTTTTCCACCTCTTCCCCAGAAACCTTCTTACTCTAGAGTTATCTCTGCCCTGTGCCTCTTTCAACTTGGTGAGTCCCTTGCCAAGTTCATGGTTTCATAAGGTGTTCAGGGCATACTCATTTCACACTCCATACCACTTTGTCTAGCTCCCTTTTATATGTTGTCTTTCTTTTTCTTTTTCTTTCTTTTTTTTAGTAAGGCAATTGGGGTTAAGTGACTTGCCCAGGATCACACAGCTAGTAATTGCTAAGTGTCTGAGGCTGGATTTGAACTCAGGTATTCCTGACTCCAGGGCCAGTGCTCTATCCACTGTGCCACCTAGTTGCCCCTATATGTTGTCTTTCTAAATTAGAATGTGAACTCCTAGAGGGTAAGGACTGTTTTTTTTTAAACTTGTATTTGTATTCCTAATGCTTGGCACAGTGTCTGGCATATTGCAAATATTTTATAAATGTTATGTTTGTGTATAGCTTTATTGCCATATCTATTTCATCTATATCTATCTTTTACCTATTAATCCATCCATCCATCATCTATTATCTATCTATACATCTATCTATTCATCCATTCATCATCCATGTTCCCATCCATCCATCTATCATTTATCATCTCTCTATCTCTTTATCATTACATGGTGTAGTGGCTAAAGTGCTGAGCCTGGAGTCAGGAAGAATTGAGTTCAAATCCAGCTTCTGATATTTATTAGCTGTCTCACCCTGGAAAAGACACCTAACCTATGTTTGCCTTAGTTTCCTCATTTGGAAATAGGGAGACTAATAGCCCCTACATCCCAGAGTTGTTGTGAGGATCACATGAAACTGTAACACTTAGCAAGATGCCTGGCACATAGCAAATGCTATGTAGGCTGAATGCTAAATGCACACTTACCTAAAAGTCTATTTTATAGATAACTTGCACAAGACAAGCACTCACACAGAGGTCAGAAGAAGTGATACAAGGATACTCTCAAGGTTTCTCCATTTCATAGTCATGTGGAAGGGACACTCTTATAAACGTTTGGCACAGGTAGCATTGAAATGATCATGACTGATTCTGTATCGTTTTCTTATTGATCCTGTTTACAATGAATTGTTTTTGTCTTCTGCTTAAAACATGGTTCTTTGTCTCTGAACATAGTTCAGAGATTCAGTTGGTCTATAATGGGTTAAGTTAAAAAGTCCAGTGCTCCTGCTAATCACTGATCTATTCTTGCCTCAAGGAATTTAGCTGACCTTGGGGGATGTGTTTTGCCATAAATAAAATAGGCCTAATATCTTTATACCACCAGGCTATCCTTCAAGGATATCTAGTTTGCTTTCCAAAATGTCTGGGCCATTATCTTGCACCTGGATTCAAACAATGACCATTTCTTAGTCTCAGGAGGGAAAAAGGGGGTTGTTGCTAGTTTCTTATTACCAAAACTTCCAACCAATCTTATTTTTCCTTGAGCTTCAGTTGCATAACCAATCATATTGTCCTCAATCCAATAATGTTACCCGCCCTATTCTGTTCTTTTATCTGTACTCGCCAAAACCTATAAAAGGGGAACTGTCCTTTCACTTGGGGCCTTTGGTATAAATGGAGGCAAGTCATTGACCCATTATTATGCGTCTGTTAAGAAATGATATTTTGCTTGGAGAAACGTGCCTTATTTTGTTCAATTGTGACATCAAGATGGAAAAGACTTTACATAACCAAGATAACTATGAGTTCATTTCTTGGGAAGCAATGGACAAAAACAATTTGGCAGATGGATAAAATAACTTTTTTGTAATTGAACAAAAACTTACCTTCTATAAATAACTAAAAATAATCACAGATATATCTCTACTAAGAGACAATTTAACATGGATGATATGTATTCCAACCCTTGTAATTTTGATTTCTTCTACCAGGTAGCTATGGCCCACCCATTAGCCATTAGGAAATGCATTTTGGGTGGGCCATAGCTACTTCTATATAATGCCACTCAGCTGTTAAAGGGATATTGTGTGGGCCTAAGAAGCACTTTTTTTTTGGGCGGGGGAATATTGAAGAAACCAAGAGTACTGTAATTTTCAAAAGCTTTATTCCTCACAGTTCTATAAATATGTCTTATTACCCTCAATTTATGGACAAAGAAATTGAGGTAAAAGAAGACAAAATTACTTGTCCTTGGTTACACAACTGAGAGTGACAGATCAAGAATATAAACTCAATTTTTTTATTCCAAAAAATCCTTCTCTTCCACTAAACAATGCTGTTGAATAGTCATTTACTACTACTATTTTATTATCATTATTTTATTATTAAATATAACATTTTATTATTATTTTATTTCCTAATATCACAAAAACCCCACATAAGTTTTGGCCACTCATGGTATTCATCCATCGTGTAGTCAAAGGTTGTTGTTATTGATGTTTGTGCTCTGTTTTTGAAGAGGACCATGATATCAGGAGGTGATGTCATGACTTGCAGTGAATTGGATTTAAGTGAGGGAGGGCTGTGCAAAGTCACCAGCCTCACTATCTTCTCCAGAGCCATCTGGGTCCAGCTACAATATATACATCAGGATGATTGGACATGGACCCAGATATAGTGAGAGACATGGCCTTTTAAGCTAAGGTATTTCCCAAGTCATAAATAAATGGAGAGGTGAGAGAGAAAGGGAGAGAGAGAGAGAGAGAGAGAGAGAGAGAGAGAGAGAGAGAGAGAGAGAGAGAGAGAGAGAGAGAAGAAAGGAAGAGAGAAAGAAAAAAAGAAAGTCTGGAAGGAGAAAGCCCTCAGGGTTTCTGGACAAAACAGAAGCAGTTGATATTTGCACTCACTCTGAGGCATTAAGAGGCCAAACAAGGGCAAATTATGCTTGGGCTTAACCTATTGTTGGCTAATCTATGAGAGGTAGAGTGATTTGGGGTTAATGTGTGTTCAGGCTGTGAAACCCAAGTTATTTTTGAGGTTTAAGCAATGAGAACTGAACTGTTGGAAGACCGTCAATGATATCTTGGTTCTAACTTTGCTGTATAAACTTAGAAAATCACCTTCTGTTCTCTGTGCCTCAGTTGCCCCCTCTGTAAAATCAGACAATTCAGTTAAGAGAATTTCTAAGACCTCTGCCAACTCTAATATTTTTAGAAAGAATGTTTGACTTGGAGTCAAGAAAGGGTCTGGTTTCCAATCCCACTTTTTTTAAATCATAGAAGTATTTTATTATTTCCAGTTACATGTAAAGATAGTTTTCAACTTTTGTATTCATGAGATATTTAGTTCTAAATTTCTCACCCTCCCTCCCTTCCCTTCCCCCTCCCCAAGACAGAAAGCAATCTGATATAGGATATATATATATACAATAACATTAAAGATATTTCTGCATTAATCATGTTATGAAAGAAGAATCAGAACAAAAGGGAAAAACCTCCAAAAAGAAAAAAACAACAATAAAAACAAAAGTAGAAACAGTTTGGTTCAATCTGCATTCAGAATCCACAGTTCTTTTTTCTGGAAGTGAAGAACATTTTCCATCCTGAGTTTTTTGGCATTGTCTTGGATCACGGTATTGCTGAAAAGAGCTAAGTCTATTGCAGGTGATCATGATACAATGTTGCTGTTACTATGTACAATGTTTTACTGGTTCTGCTAACTTCACTTGGCATCAGTCCACTTAAGTCCTTCCAGGTTTTTCTGAAATCTGCCTGCTTATCATTCCTTACATCACAGTAGTGTTCTATTACATTCATATACCACAACTAGTTCAGTCATTCCCCAATTGATGGAATTCCCTCGACTTCCAATTCTTTGGAAGAGAGCTGCTATAAATATTTTTGTACATGTGGGTCTTTGCCCTTTTTATGATCTCTTTGGGATAAAGACTGAGTAGTGGTATTGCTAAGTCAAAGGGTATGCACAGTCCCAAAGCGCTTTGAACATAGTTCCTAGTTGCTCTCCAGAATGTCCAACCCCAATTCTGACACGAGTTTTGTGACATAGGAAATTACTTAATTGTTCTTTTCCTCAGTCTCCTCATCTATAAAATGGAATTTTTAGTACTATATAATACATACTTCACAGGGTTATTTGAGGATCAAATCAGAAAAAATATATGTCGAATGTGCTTTACAAAACTTAAAATACCATATGGCAGTTATTATTAATCATTGTTCTATGTTTTAACAGTATATATTCTAGGAGAAGCTAGGTGATGTAGTGGATAAAGCACCTGCCCTGGAGTCAGGAGGACCTGAGTTAAAATCTGACCTCAGACACTTGCCACTTGTGTGACCCTGGGCAAGTCACTTAACCCTCATTGCCCTGCAAAAAGTAAAATAAAATAAAAATAAAACAAATGAACAAACAACAACAACAAAACCCAGTATATATTCTAAGGCTCCTTCTATCTCAAACATTCTATGAAATTCTCTTTTTCAAGTGAGTATAAAAGTGGGAAAAAATAAGAACGGTTGTATTCACTGACAGTAACTCCATGTAAATACTGTCAACTAAAAAGAGAAACAGGCAATAGACATTATTTTGATGTCAGTGATACAGATGAGGATGAAAATGAAATTATCAGTGAATTTACATAATGGTTAGATTCATACGACAGTCAAATTTGCAGACAGAATTGTATCTTTTTTGAAGGAACAGGACAGGCAACATTTAAAATGTGGCATAAAGACATACTGGTCGCTGACATGGAAATTGTTGGATGACAGCCTTCATCTTTTAGCTTGCTAAATGACTCTGGTATCCTGTGGGATCCCACCCGTGGCCTGTGGATTCTGTGCGGGGTGGGGTAGCCTGACGATTCTTAGAAATGTAATGGCTAGGGCACTGGACTCAGGATTTGAAGACCTGGATGGGAATACTCCCTTTTTATTTATTATGTATGCAGCCTCATGAAAGTTAATGTCCTTTCTGTGCTGTGGATTTTTCCTCCGTAATAATAATGTTAAGGTGACATTCCTGTAGATAGATAAAGCTCTTGACAAGGGTTTTCTATGTGCCAGATACTGTGCTAAGTTCTATGCCTATAAATACAAGCAAGCAAGATCTTCCCTGCCCTCTAAGAGCTTACATTTTGGGTGGGGCTGGGCAATGAGGGTTAAGTGACTTGCCCAGGGTCACACAGCTAGTAAGTATTAAGTGTCTGAGGTCGAATTTGAACTCAGGTCCTCCTGAATCCAAGGCCCGTGCTTTATCCTTTGTGCCACCTAGGTGCCCCAGGAGCTTATATTCTAATAGGGAAAGATAATACTTAAAAGGGAGCTGGAGAGAAGGGGAAGCAGGAGAATGAGTGTTGAGTCTGCCCGGGATGTTTCAAGGAATGTGATGTGAACTATAAACTCACCAATCAGAATAGTAGGCCCTAGGATAGAGCAATTCTATAATGGTTTTATGCTTCTGTTGTTGTTTGGTCATTTTCCAGTTGTGTATGACTCTTCAAAACTCCATTTGGGGTTTTCTTGGCAGAAATGCTGGAGTGGTTTGCTATTTCCTTTTCTGGCTCATGTTACAGATGAGCAAACTGAGGCAAACAGGGTGAAGTGACTTGCTCAGGGTCACCCAGCTAGTAAAGGCCTGAGGCCAGATTTGAATTTATGTGTCATTTGAAAATATATGGGGATGCCTGTTTTTATTCTAGGTTTTAGGAAACTTAGCTGGGGTTTCTAATATATTGCTACTTATAAATTAGAGGCTATGGCACCAGTCTTTGGCATTAAGTATTTACTAAAGTATATTAAATATTAGTAAAGAGAGAGCACATGGCTCTGAAAGTTCAGAAGCCCTACATTACCTAGGATAGAGAGAGAGAAATGGGGGCTGTGTTACTACCTCCTCCAGAGCCCCAAGAGATCCTGTGAGAGAGTGTAAGTTCCCTGCAGTCTGGAGGAGAGGTGGCCTTACACACTGCTCAAAGCAAATTGGCTAGCATCATTCAAATCTATTGATTTATTGGACTTTAAGGTGGTCCATATTAAACTGAGCAGTATGTGTTGAGGTTAGAGTCCAGAGGACAGACCCTCTGAGGGGAAAGACTTTTAGGTAGGTGTGGTTTTAATCTCTATTGTCTCTATTCTGAGTCTTGAGGTCCAATTTTATTGACTCTGGGCTGGCCTTAAAAGAGGTCAGGTAAGGTTCCAGAGTTAGGCCCTCAAGTGGGGGACCTCTGGGATCCCCAAAACCCATTATTTTCTCACATTCAGGAAGATGAATCTACCTGACTCTGTGATTGGGACTCAATTCCTTGTGCCACCTAGCTGCCCTAGGTTTATAAAATACTCTAAATACATCATCACATTTGCTTCTTGCAACAGTCGTACCTAAGATGCAAGTATTTCAGATAGTGGACATAAGATAGTTGTCCACATGCTTGTTTTATTGGTAAGGAAATTCAGGCCAAATAAGGTTACATTAACTGCTTATGGTCGAAATAAATATAACAGGGCAATTTGCAAAGTAACTTTCTGTGATCAAGGATCTCAAAAGAGCATATGCTTTGTAAACAGTAAAATATTCTATAAATGTGAGCTTATATATGTATATTTGTATCTACACATGTGTACACATGTACACATATACATACATATATGTGTATACATATGCACACACATCCACACATTTATTTATCTGTTCATCTATTTATTTGCCCATTCAGTCACTAATTAATCATTTTGTTCATTTATTTGTGTTCATTTACTTGCTCATTTACTCATTTATTCATCCATTGATTTATTTGCACATTTTAAAATTTATTAAAATATTTATTCATTTATTTGTTTGTTTTCTTGGTTATTTATTTTTTCATTCATTAATTTTTTATCCACCTATCCATTTATTTATTAAATTATTTGTTTGTTTGTTTATTTATTTTAAAGGCAGCGGGATGGCACAGTGGATAGAATATTAGGCCTGTGGTCAAGAAGATGAATTCACATCTGGCCTCAGACATTCACTTACTGTGTGTCTCTGGGCAAGTCACTTAACCTCTGTTTGCCTCAGTTTCCTCCTCTGCAAAATGAGGATAATAATGTAACCTGCCTTTCAGGGTTGTTGTGAAGATCAAATGAGATAATATTTGTACCTAGCACATAGTAGGCACTTATAAAAATGTTAACAAATATTATTCTTTTTACAATCATTAACATATTCAGGAAATGTTAGAAGTGAGATTCAAAGTCTGCTCTGACCCCCAAGTCTAGTGTTCTTATTTTTATGTAGCATATTCTAAAATGATTCGATAATCTCTAATGTATCTCAAAACCACAATATTCTAGTTTCTATAAATAACAACAATAGCTAATACTTATATCATGATTACTTTCTGCCAACCAGCTAAGTGCCTCACAATTATTGTCTTAGTTTATCCTCACAACAATCCCTGAGGTAGTTGTTATTATTATCACCATTTTACAGATGAGGAAATTGAGGCAAACAGAGATTAAGTGATTTGCCCAGGGTCACAAAACTATTAATGAGGCTATATTTGAATTCAGATCTTCTTGACACCAGACCTAGCACCCTATCTACTGTCACCTACCTACTTTTTGTTTTGTTTTGCTTGTTTTTTGTTTGTTTTTTGTGGGGCAATTGGGGTTAAGTGACTTGCCCAGGGTCACAGAGCTAATAAGTTTTAAGTGTCTGAGGCTGGATTTGAACTCAGGTCCTCCCGACTCCAGAGCCGGTGCTCTATCCACTGTGCCACCTAGCTGCCCCATCACCTAGCTACTTTAATGGGGTGCTGTAGTGGAAAGGGCTTTCAAGATTTCTTAATTCACCTCCTTATGGCATAAAGAAAAAAGCCCCAGCTTTGTACCAAAGGGGACCAGAGTCTGAAACCTGATTCTACCACTGATTGTGTGGCCTCGAGAAAGTCACTGCTCTTCCTTGTTATGGGAAGAGGCTGTGGAAGATATTTATTAATATAGTAATATGTCCATATTAGATGTTCTCTTAGGTCCCCTTTGGCTCTAAATCCTGTGGTCTTCAGAACTTTCTCCTCTTACTGTTTCTCCCTAAAAATAGAACCAAAGAACAAAATGACTCAGGAACCACTTTGCTTCTGACCTGGTCTCCATGGGCAATGCTCAAATGGCTGTGTACTCGTGCCCAGGGAGGTGGGGCTGTTGAACCGCAAATGTTCTATCCTATTGGCAAATCCAGAGAATGTTGGGAATGGGTAACACTCCAGCATCCAGAAATGCTGAGCCAAAGTAGGAGCTTTTACTTCTAATACTAACTTGTGAAATGACCTCATGTGATTGGCTTCTCAAGAATGAGAAAAAACAATAGGAAGAGGGTCTAGTTGGATGGGCATAATGTGCCTGGGAAGTATACAATAAAAGGTGATAAGTAACCAGAAAAGGAAATTTAAAAACTACACACAGAACACTATATATGTATACATGCATGCACACATGTATGTATGTATGCACACACATACAGATATACTGTATACTATAGAAAATTAAATATAATTTTTATCTTCCTGTCTCCTACAAAACATTAATAAACAGATCAGAGAAATTAATTTTATAATATCTCCTATAAAAACAGATCAGAGAATATGTCTCCTACAAGACAAAACCAGATTAAATCAGAGAAATTATTTTTCATAACTTCTCCTATAGGAAAAACCAGATCAGAGACTACAGCTTGATGGGTCATTGTGCCCAAGCCCTTTGCACTTAGATGAGTAAAATGGGCTCCTCTCCTTTCCCTGAAGACTTCCCTGGAGCCTAAATAATAGTAAGTGTTTAATTCAAAACTTATTGATAGATTGACTTATGGATGGAGACCCAATGTCTAGAATTGAAAAACCTCTCAAAGGTCATCTAATTCAATCCATTACTGATCAGATATCTTTCCTATGGCATCTCCCAAAAGTAGTTTTCTAGTCTATTTGAAGCCCTGTGGTAATGGGGAACTCACCACCATTTCATGCAGCCCATTTTGTTTTGGGGCTGCTCTAATCATGAGCAAGGTTTTTGAGCCTAAATCTGCCACCAGCCTCTTCCACTGACAGCTCCTAGTTCTTCCCTGTGGGGTCAAAAAGCTCCTTTTGAATTGATGACATCCTCATCTACTTCCCAAAAGGGCTTACTGATCCATAAATGAAAACCCACTTTTTGAAGGCTATGTTAGCAGAAAACTCCTCTCCTTCCCATTCTTCCTCACCTTCACAATGCCCTATAGCTGATTTACAGGTGACCCTGCTGACATTTTGCCTTCTATTGGCTCCTCCATGGAAGCATTCTGGTCTTTTGCAATCCTCTGCCTGAACAGTAGCCTCCCACCGACTTGCCCGAATTTCTCTATTCTCCCTTTCTATTCATGCCTCTTTGTTCTATTATCTTTGCAGGGCAGGAAATAGCAACTGGATAGCATCGAGCGATGCTATCTTTCCTATTTAAAGTTTTAAACAATTCAATTTAATTGCTTCTTAGCCAATTTGGTTTTGCCTTATATAAAGTTAGGGCTCTCCCCTCTTCTTTGTACAAGTTGTTCTCTTTGTTAATGCTTGAAGCTTCATTCATTAACAAACTTCAAGATATTAAAATAGGTCACATATGAACTTGGCTACCAGGTTCCTGTCTGCTTCCCTACTTCCTGTCTGCATTCCTCTAATGACTTCACTGCTGACTCTCTGCAATATACATATGCATATACTTGCATATATGCATATCCACACACATATCCACATGTATACATACACAGAAACACACAATACATACATGCATACATACTATGCCACAGAACAGAAACCTTATGACCCCAAAGTTCACACTATCCCTAGATTTCTCACATTAGAAATACCCTGTCCTCTTAAGGCCCTGTCCTCTGATCAGATGGTTCCTCACAGAACCTCCATTTTAAGGAGGATTCCTGGGTCAGCCATGTTTCCTTCATTCCTCTCCAGGCTGCACTCCTGTCCCTCTAGATTCTCTCTACCATGTCCCCATATTGGGTTCCTTCTCTCCCTCACTTTTATATGTTGTCTTCCTCCCTTAGAATTTAAACTCTCTGAGGAAAAGAAGGAAGGAAACAAACATTTATGGAATACTTTCTTTGTGCTAGGCACTGTTTTCAATATTTTTGGGTGGGGAGGCTATGAGGGTTAAGTGACTTACCCAGAGTCACACAGCCAGTAGGTGTCAAGTGTCTGAGCCTGGATTTGAACTCAGGTCCTCCTGAATCCATGGCCAGCGCCTTCTCCACTGCACCACCAAGCTATACCCTAAATTTCTTTTTCATTTTTTTTGTCTTTAATATTTTCTTTAATATTTATACTTTAATATTTTTTCTTAGTGCTTTCCACAGTGCTTGGTACTGTGACCCTATTTGGGGGTCTTCTTGGCAAAGATAATGGAGTGATTTGCCATTTCTTTTTCCAGTGGATTAAGGCAAACAGAGGTTAAGTGACTTGGTCAGTGTCACACAGCTAGTAAGTGTCTGAGGCTATATTTGAATTCATGTCTTCCCAATTCCAACTCCAGGCCCAGCACTCTATCCACTGTGCCACCTAGCTGCCCCATCCTTACGTATGGTCACTTTCTATTTGAATTTCCCAACATTGCCTTAGACTAATATTTGCTTTAAAGTGCATCTATATGGTGGTCTTCCACCTTCTCTAGTCATATCTGAGTGTGTATGTCAGGCAATTTTCCCTTTGTTCCCTTTCCTTATCCCCATCCCTGCCCCCATTTCATACCTTCTATCCTTGTCATTCAAGTTAAACATTTATTGAATACAGGCAGTGCTGACCTACTAAGTAACAAGGCACTGTGCTGTGTGCTTAGGGCCCAACGGTAGATACAGACTGTTTTTTCAAAGGAGGCTTCATGGAGAGCCATGATGTCCAGGACTAAGGAGGAGATAGTCTGCTCTGGTTTGTTGTTCTGGAAGAAGACCAATGACATCAGAAGGGCAGTGTCTTGATCTGAATGGGAATTGGATTATGCCACATCTGAAGTAATATGTGGAAGTCAAATGATTCCATTTTAGGAAGGATAATTTGCAGAATATCCAGGGAAGGAGAGACAAGATCATGGAGAGCCTTAGATTTCTGCCATATCAGGACCTATTGAAGATCCTGGGTTTGAGTATCCTGAAGAAGACTCAGGAGGAATATCATAGTTGTTTTCAAGTATATCTGCTGGGCTGTTGCAGAGGCATTTAACTAATGTAGAGGTGTTAGGAACATTGGATGGAAGTTGCAAAGAGGGCAAATTGAAGCTTGTTATCAGGGAGATTTTCCTAAACAATGGAGATCTCCAAAAGAGGAATGGCAGGAAGCAGTTTTTCTCTCATTGAATGTCTGCAAGCAAATACTGGATGACTGCTAGATAAATGTATTAGAGAGAGAATTCATATAGTCAGTTACCTATTGGATTAGATAGTCTCTGAAGTCCTTTGCCGCTCTGTAATTCTGGAAAAAGAGAACATTAAAGTGGTTAAGAATATGTGAAGACATGTAGCCCAATTTCCTCATCTATACCCACACATATGTTCATATGTATATGTGTGTATATATGCATGCATATTCGATATACACATTTATATATGTATGTGTATATATATGCAATATACCTAATACAATGTAAAATATCCACATATCTATATACATACACATATATATCCATATAGTCTATGCTTATATGTATGTATATTCACAAACATGTACATCTATAACATATATATGCATATGCACAGACATAAACACACATATATGCTTATGCATAAGTAGGTATAGGTGTTTGTGTATGTATGTGTATATGTATATGCACACACATACATGTGTATGTCTACGTGCATATGTGCACTGTATATATGTACACATACATATAAGTGTGCATATACATGCTATATATGTATATGTATGTGCATATGTATGTGTGTATATATATGTTATTGGTCTTCTTCCAGAACAAGAAACCAGAGCAGACTATCGCCTCCTTAGTCCCGGACATATACCTCTGCCTCACTAAATTCCATTGGGCGAACCCCTTCTTCTCTCAGTTTTTATATCTGAGGCCCACAGAGAGGAAGGGGTTCGCCCAATGGAATTTAGTGAGGCAAAGGAAAAGCTGACACCAGAACTCAAATATCTCCCTTTTCCATCCATTATTCTTTCTACTTCTTTAAAAACCGGGGATCTCTTGGATACTTGTTCTCCCCCTCCTCCTTTGGGGTCAAAGGTTTCATCTCCCTTCTCCTGCAGTCATTCTGTAGGGGTACAAGCCTGGGCTTGTGTTTGAGCACAGGTCCCATGTACACTTAGGTGTGCCTTGTGACTTACACTGCAGTTTCTATCACTCTTTCAGGTGCATTTCCATTTGGAGATTCTCCCTCCTCTTCTCCTCCTCCTCATCCCAATCCATTTTAGCATTTGCTATGAGGGCCATTTGGTGCTTGATAAAAGATGAGTTTTCTAAAGAGACCACAGTTGTTCCTACCTGGAGACCTAGCAGTGAATATTAGAACGGCCTACATTCAGGGGATGGATGTGAGGTGTTTGGACAATTATCATTACTTCAGCATGCTTGAGAACTGAACTTGGAAGTAATTATAGATTTGAAGTAGTTTAAGTTCCTTCCAATCCAATGAAAAAGATTATAATAGTAGAGATTCAAATGCAAACTGATAAATATGCTTTCCTTGTGGAAATCTGAGGGAGGAATTGGCCACTTGGGAATGCCTGTTCCAGTAGCAGACATTCAGATGGCGAGAGTGGAGGAGCTGTTGTGGGTGCCAGCTCATATTCATGTCATTACACAAAGAAAAACAACTTTGTAAGAGGTAGGATAGTAAAGGTAGGTCAAGAAGCATTTATTAAGCACCTGTTATGAGCCAAGCACCATACTAATGAGCACTGAGGGCTCAAAGAAACTTTTCTTTCTCACAAGCTCACAGTCTAAAGGTGGAGACAATATTCAAATGACTATATGCAGATGAGATATGTATGGGATAAATTGGAGTTAAATAGCAGAGGGAAGGCACTGGTATTAAGGGGAATGGGGGAAAGCTTCTTGTAGAAGGTGAGAGTTTAGCTGAGACTTGAACGAAGCCTGGATATGGAGATGAAAAGAGGAAAGCATTCCAGGTATGAGGGACAGCCAGTGAAAATACAGTGTTGGGGCAGCTAGGTGGTGCAGTGGATAGAGCACCGGCCCTGGATTCAGGAGGACCTGAGTTCAAATCTGGCCTCAGACACTTTACACACTTACTAGCTGTGTGACCCTGGGTAAGTCACTTAACCCCAATTGCCTCACCAAAGAAAAAAAAAAAGGAAAAGAAAATACAGTGTTCAGGGATGGAGTGTGATATAAGGAAGAACAAGGAGGTCATGGTCACCGGATCACAGAGTACATGGGTGGGTTCAAGGTATAAGAAGACTGGATGTGGTATAATAATTTAGAACACAGGATAGCATGAAGGACTTAGACTCATGAAGCCCCGGATTCAAATCCAGCTTCAGACACTTACTAGTTGTGTGACCCCCCGCCCCAGACAAGTCATTTAACCCTGTTTGCCTCATTTCCCTCCTCTATGAAATAAGCTGGAGAAGGAAATAGCAAAGAGTTCTAAAAGCTAAACAAAGGAGTTTATACTTGATCTTAGTAGGATTCAAAAACCACTGGAGGCAATTAAGGAGGGCTATGGCCTGATCTGTGAGGAAAACTGCTTTGGCAGAAGTGTGGAGAGTAAACTGGAATGCTGAGAAAATTGAGGCAGAAAGGTCAGTGGGAGGCTGCTGCAATCATCCCTGTGAGTGTTGATGAGGACCTGAGCTAAGGTGGTAGCTGTGTGAAGAGAGAGAGGATTCTGATGAGAAGGATTCTTTAAAAATGGCCAGATTGGTCAAATGGTTGTTTCTGTGGAACAAGAAAGAAAGAGTGAAGAGGCCAGGATAAAGAAATTCCACCCCTCACTTCTAATTCTGCTCTTTTGGGGCAGACAGAGCAAGAAGCTTAAGTTTGGATCAGAAAAAAATACCTTGGAGGTCCTCTGGTCTAACTCCCTCATCTAACATATGATTTGACTGGTACCCATGGGGAGTTAAGTGACTTTTCTAAGGTCTCTTAGCTAGTAAAAATGGAGGTAGGGTTGGAAACTGGTTCCACTAATAATAATGCCATTTCCACTCTAACACAAAGCTAATCCTAAAGCTCTTCATAGACTTGCTTCTTCCAGGCTTTGCTGTCTTCTTACACTCATGGAATCCAGTACATATCATGAGACTGTGATCCTAATCCCATCCCAGTTAGACATGTCTGCAAGTCCCTGAAGGTACTGTGCTCTTGTGAAGGTATTGTATACCTTGCAGGAGCATACAGGTTTTCCTCTGATGGAAGTCATGGTGGCTGGCTGTCCCCTTAGAAACAATAGAAAATGTACCATCACAAGACTTATCCCCCACCCCAATAGGTCTTGCTGACTGACTTGAAGGATAAACATTACCATTCCCTTCAGTTTATAGTCTCATAACATGCCATCTAGTCCTGTCTCTACCTTGGACACCTTCTGTTGGATAGGCTTCATTTTGTCGCTGTCTTTCTAAAAAGGGTATGTCTGGGAACAGATCACAGTACTCTAGCCTTGACCTAATTAGGACAGAATCCAATGTATCTTCAAACCCACCCAACATATGGCTCCCCCACAGAGAAGGAGGACAATGGAGAAGAAGAGGAGGAAAAGGAGGAGGAATTCTTCTCTTCCAGCTCCCCTTTTATGTGTTTGCTCCCCCCAATAAGAATATAAGCTTCTTGAGGGCAGGCAGTCTTCTTTTAACTAGTATTTATGTTTCTAATTCTTAGCACAGTGTCTAGCACAAGATCAGTGCTTAATAAAATAAATGCTTTATTTAACTATCATCTATCTGTCTGTCTATCTATCAATCAATCTATTTCTCCATCTATCTATCTATCTGTCTATCTAATCTACCTTAAGTTCTGGGGATACAAAGGAATGTAAAAGACAATTTTTGCCCTCAGGGTGCTTATAATCTAATGAGGTAGACAACATATAAGCAACTATGTACAAACAAGCTTCTATACAGGATGAATTGGAAGTAATCAACAGAGGGAAGGCACTAGGCTTTCCTTTCTAAATGCTCATGAAATATCCCTTTAATAATATATTACGAGCAGCTAGGTGGCGCAGTGGATAAAGCACTGGCCCTGGATTCAGGAGGACCTGAGTTCAAATCCGACCTCAGAAACTTGACACTTACTAGCTGTGTGACCCTGGGCAAGTCACTTAACCCTTATTGCTCCGCAAAATATATATATATATTACATATTTTTGCCAGGACAAATATGGATAGAAATGTAGATATAGAAAAGAAATGAATGTGTTTGGGGAATGGTAAGTAATTTGCCTATTTTTGGTTGTCATTGCACATCCCCCGTCCTCTATATCAACCACCTACACACATATCCTGGTCCTTTGCCAAGGAGTCTTATCATTAACATAGTGTCATTTGAAAAGAAAATCATTTTTGTTCTTGGTAATGGATCAACTTCATAATACTAATAAGTTAACATTTTTCATAGCATTTTAAGGTTTGCTTAAATCCTTGACATATGCTAGCTTATTTTTACAGATAATCAAAAGTTGGGTTTGACTCAGATCATAACTCTGTGCTTCCAGATATGTCACTTACCCTCTCTGAACCTCAGCTTTTTCAATTGTAAAAAATAATCTCCAAGTCTTGGTCTGGCTTGACCTGCTTGTGAATATGTGATTCTGTTTTCTACCTCCCCAAACTCACACTATTTTTCCTACTTGCATTTTAATTCATCCATAGAGGAGTTGACAAAAGCCTGAGCATTGTCAGACCCACCTGGGTCCCATTGTAGAAACCCCAGATTTATTTAGAATTGGGATCTTTTGTCCCAGTTCTTTCTATCTTAGCATCCCTCCTTAGCCCAGCATTCGGGTTGGCAAGGTAACAGGGAAGTACTGAAGAGGCTGACTCGTCTGGATGGCCCACGACGCTCGTTAATACAGAAAGGGCCATTGCTGTCTGCCTTAATTGGCAAAAACAATCACGGAACATTTACGACGACCAGCCGTGGACACATTTCCCCGACTCTGTTTTTAATGATCTCCATCCATTATTTTAAATCGCCGCCAAGTGCTGCCTATATTTCTTGTTTACTCATCATATGCCTATCGACATTGTGTTTAAAAATATTTCACAGGGAAGAGGATGAGATGAAATGTTTGGATTCAACATATCGAGGTAATGAAGCCAAATATAAGATTATGTCACATGTGAATAAAATATGTGGGGCCACGTGTATTTGCTTATTACCACCACACCAAGCATAGCATCAGAGAATTATACACTATTAGAGATTGAAGGGACCTTAGACTATAGAATGTTAGAATACAGAAGATATAATCTTGGCTCTGGATTCTATCTTAGATCAGAGAATCAGAAACAGTAATATCATGTCATAGACCAAACTTTGAATTAGGAACGGGAAGCCCTGGATTTAAATCATTACGCTGATGTTCATTCCCTTCCTGGTCTCGGGTAAGGTGTCATGAAGATCTCTCAGCCTCAGTTTCCTAATCTGGACAATGAAATAGTTAAGGTAAATAAACAACAAGGTCCCTTCCTGCTCTAAATATCATGATCTTAGGTTTGAAGATGGAAGATAGAATGTTAATGTTAGAACATAGAGTTTTAGGATATAAAATTTCAGTCCCTTAGGCACTTGAAAGATTAACTAGTTTAGCTTGTGTATTGGACAGATGAAGAAACTGAGACCAGATGAGAAAAAGTGACCTGTGTATACTCAATATTACATAAAGAGTATGTTCCTTCTTTAATGGAAATATATATATATATATATATATATATATATATATATATATATATACATATACACACACACACACACATATATATCTACATCTACATATATACATATATATATACACATATACACATATATACATACATCTATCTCTCTCTCTCTTTCTCTCTCTCTCTATATATATGTATATATGTTTATGTCTCCAGTGCTGGTCGTTTAAAAAACAAAGCCAAATTCTTAAAATAGACACTAAAACACAGCTGCAGATAGCATTCTGCTAACTGCCAGTGGTATGAGAAAAGTCAAGAACACAGTCCTTGACCTCAAGGAGCTCACCTTCTAACTGGACAGACAACATATCCTTATATATGAGATACAAATAAAAAATGGAAGGTATCATTAGATAAGAAAGAGCAAAAAAGCATGGTGACCAGTTTAAGGGGGCTAAAATTCTAGCTAGTCTGTCTAAAATATCTAATGAGTGGTCGCCAATAAATTATAAGCTTTAGAAAGAGTTAGACTTTTAAGCATTTAATAAGGAGAATAAGAATTTGGTAAAGAGTGAGAGAAAGGCCTAGATTCATCTATCTCAGGGAGCTACAGTTCTGCTCCGCTCTCCATGAGAGTCCTGGTGAAAGAGACTGAGAGAGCCAGCCTTGCCCCCTCTTCCTCCCACAAGAAAACGTCACTTCCTGACGCCAAAGAAAAGCCACATGGCCTTGCCCTCAGAGGCCTTCTCTTTGTAACGATTGGAATAACGCCACCTGCTGGATACTAACTGTAGAAGAGTTCTGCCCATGAAGCGAAGGTCTTTGAGGGCAAGACCAGGAGTCTTTTCTTTGGCGGGAGGAAGTGACGTGGACTAGTGGGAGGAGGAAGGAAGAGACTGGCACTGACTCTGGGGCTCTTTCCTGAGGACGCTGGCGGAGAAGGGAGCTAAAAATGTGCTCTCCCTTTAATAGATAGGAATCTAGGCCTTTCTCTCTCTCTTTACCAAATTCTTATTCTCCTTAATAAATGCTTAAAAGTCTAACTCTTGCTAAAGCTTATAATTTATTGGCGACCACTCATTAGATATTTTAGACAGACTAGCTAGAATTTTAACCCTTAACAGATGGCGACCACGAAGGGACAAGCTAAACCTCAGTCTTCTTCTCATCTTCTGGTTGGGTAAGAAATTTTCTCTACCCTCTCCCTTTAACTGCTAAGTACTGGCGTACTGGCTGTGTTTTCCTTTAAATTTTTTCGAATGGACCTTTTAAACTCCTAATTACCCTATTTTTTATTTTAGTCTGTTTAACCAGACAAATGGGAGATAAGATCATGTTAATGCTTTGTTTTTGTGGATTTTCTATTTTTCTTTTTATTTTTGTTAAAAGAGCCAGCAATTTACTCACACAAGGAAATATCTCTCCCTCTCCCAACCATGCTTTTTCAGAGAAACCTGAAGAGATTCCTGCAGCTTTTCCCAGTTCTAAAACTAATTGTTGCTCTAATTTTGCATGCCTGGAGGCAATGACCCACCCTCTAGAAGCTTTTAATCCCCTAGCACCTGGAGGCAAAGTGGGGGAAGAGGAATCCAGGCCTGAGTTCAAAATCAAGTCTGATTCAAATTGCTCTGGTCCCTCCCCTCCTCTCCAGACCCCACCCTCTACTCCTCCTATGGCCAAGCCCATAGCTTCCCCTGCCTGGGAAGTCCAGAGATCTGATGCGCATGCTCAACTTTTTCTACCTGCATTTGCAGCTTCAGGCTCAGCCCTTCCCCGGCCTGGCTGTGCTTTTGAGACAATCTTAGAAAACTCTTTAAATTCCAGATATGCTCGTTTTGTTCATAATTTTGCTAACCTGCTTTTGTCTTTAATTAGTAATCTTATAAAGCATTTGTATGGTGAAAAGACTGACAGACAATATAGAGGGGTTAAAGAAGAAAAACTTAAGCTGAATAAGAATGACAATCATCAACATAGTTCAAGACTCCACTTCTTTTGCCATGGAAGGGTATATATTTTAGAGAAATGTAGAAGTAAGCAGCAAGGTATTGATATGAGTATTGGGGATTTTAGATATCGGAATCAAAAGTGTTCTGAATTTACTCAGAGTATTAATGTCAGTTCAGAGGTTACATAGGATTTCTATGCTATTACATATACATTTTGAAATTAATGGTATGGGTTTATTTTCATAGAGATTTTCATGCTTTTGAGATTGTGTTTTATACTTAGTTTTTAAAACAAGGAGAATATTTGTAAAAGCTTTTTATAGTCATGCAATCAAGTTTATATTTTGTAATACTCTTATTAATATTAAGTTCATATTCATTTAGATTTCCCTAGTTTGAATTTCATTGTCTTTTATTATTCCACATGTATTTTCTTCTATTCATTCATCTATCTAATTTTGAGAGATGGTTTTGATTTCATAATACAATGTTAATTCTAGGAGTATTGTGCTCCCATATTCTGAGTTGTTTGTTTTTGTTATTTTTTCTCAACTGATTATTTGATCAAACTCTTTAAAGCATTTCCCTGGCAAATTGGTTGCCATGGCAGGTGTAAATTGATTCTAGAAGTATTATTTTTGATAAGCATATTCCAAAAAAAAAAAAAGAGGGGAACATTTGTAAAAGTTTTCTTTTTTCAAAAAAAAAGTTTTCTTTGAGATTCTGTTGTGCTTTAACTTATATTTAAATATGTTCTGATTTTTCACAAAAGTAATTGTATACTAAGTAAAAAAAAAAGGGGTATTATTTGAAATTGTTGCATAATTATATATTGTGTTCTGAGTCAAGATGTATTCACATTTTTTGCAATCATTTATTATCCTCAATTTTTAAATCCATATGAGACTTGGATTATGGGAACTTATCATTTAAGACATTAATTGCCTTTATTCTGAGTTATCAGATGCCAGTTGGCCAAGATGCCATCCAATCACAAGAGGAATACATGCAAGAGCAGACACTGAACTGTCACATGAGGGGAGACATGCATGAAGTCAAGGTATGGCTGAGGGAACGGCTTTTGACAAGTGTTGAGGTTGGATTCTCTTGGTTTAATATTTTATTCTCTTTTTCCCCACAATATTGTACAGATGGCTGGAAGTATTCATCCCACCCATCTCACTTCTACACCTGGCTTCTATGCTCCCTCCTATATGCCTGATGCCATGGACATCTCAATCCCATGCATCTAATTAAGTCTGACTCAGTTTCTTCCAATATGTTCGGTGGCATGGACATATATTCCATCCACCTATTTTAAGCCTGGCATACTGTATGGGCAGTACATATTGCTCAAGTGTGGGAATGCTCATATCCCATCATTTCTCTGTTCTTTTATGGTAACCCCCATAATTATCTCATGTGTCATGATAAATACAGTGTTGTATTTGGCCTTGACACCTGTTACCAATTATATTAGATTTTCTAATTTCTCATAATGGCATGAGGATAATTAGGCAGATGATGCAAAAAGTGATGAAACAAAGATAAAAATTATTTTTAAAAATTTATATCGCAGCAATTGTCTGCTCAATTACTCTCCATAAGGGGGGACTATAATAATAATATAATTTTAAAGAATGGTTCAATTTTTGTTTTATTGTATGTTTCACGTGTTAACAACTAAGATTCTGTATTCCCTTAGACATGTTTTTGAGAACTTTCATTGTTTGATTTGATTATTGACAAAGCTATTTTAAAGTTGTGTTAAGCTCAATTTTGTAGGAAATTTCCTGGCTGATTACCAGTATCCATACATCAACCCCTGAAAAGACTTCCATTCCATGACTACACCTAGAGGACATCTGAGAAAAGACTTTCAGAGACTTTAAATGAACAGTTTTGTTTTGTTTTTTTCTCTTTTCTTTTTCTGTTATAATATACACCATCTGTAATATGTATTCTCTGCAGAGGCCCTCCCTTTGCAAGACTAATGTCAAAGCGTCGGTTCATGAGGACAAAAAAAATCGCCCCTCTGGACAAAACTTTCCTCTCTTCCTTTTCTATATTGTTGTTCACATATTATTAGTTAGCAATAGTTATTATATTCTTTTTACTGTTCCGTCAAGGAAACATTTTGTTTCTTGAGGAACAACAGGGGGGACTGTAACGATTGGAATAACGCCACCTGCTGGATACTAACTGTAGAAGAGTTCTGCCCATGAAGCGAAGGTCTTTGAGGGCAAGACCAGGAGTCTTTTCTTTGGCGGGAGGAAGTGACGCGGACTAGTGGGAGGAGGAAGGAAGAGACTGGCGATGACTCTGGGGCTCTTTCCTGAGGACGCTGGCGGAGAAGGGAGCTAAAAATGTGCTCTCCCTTTATTAGATAGGAATCTAGGCCTTTCTCTCTTTACCAAATTCTTATTCTCCTTAATAAATGCTTAAAAGTCTAACTCTTGCTAAAGCGTATAATTTATTGGCGACCACTCATTAGATATTTTAGACAGACTAGCTAGAATTTTAACCCTTAACATCTTCATGGTGGAGCTTTTCTAGAGTAAGTCTCCAGCATGTGGCATCATTCCAATTGTTACAGTCCCTCCTTTGTTTCTTTAACAAACGGGGTGTTTCCTTGATGAAACAGTCAAAAATAACAGAATATAATACCCTATGCTAACTAACAATATGTTAATAACAATATAGAAAAGGGAGAAAGAAAAGTTTTGTCCAGAGGGGCGGTCCCTTATGAACGTGATGCTTTCACATTGGTCTTGCAAAGGGAGGGCCTCTGCAGAGAATACATGTTACAGATGGTATATATTATAACAAAAAGAGAAAAGAAAAAAACAACAAAACAAAACTGTTCATATAAAGTCTCTGAGCTCTCGTCTTCTTGGAGTGCTCATCAGAAGCAAACTGGACTCCGGTCTGGTCTCTGGTCTGGAAAGCTGTACTCTGGCCACCTGCTGGAGATTTACTGTAGGAAAGCTCCACCATCAGCAAATACCTTCTTCAGGGGGTCGTGCTTGAAGTTAGCCTCACAGGAAGTTAGGAGATTCCCAGTGGTGGAGATGAAGAGGGAGAACATTCCAGTTATATTTTTTATGTTGTTTAGTCATTTTTCAGTTGTAGCTGACCTCGTGTGTAAGAGAATCAGGACATTGTTGCTGTTGTTCGGGTTTTCTTTCTTTCTTTTTTCAGTTGTGTCTGACTCTTTGTAACCTCATTTGGGGTTTTCTTGGTTAAGTGATTTGCCCAATGTCCCACAGCTGGTAAGTGTACAAAGATAGATTTGAATTCAGATCTTTCAGACTCCAGGCCTAATGTTTTATCTGCTGTATCAGCTAACTGCCTCTAATTACAGTGTTATAGTAGTCTGGGTAGGAAGAGATAAGGCTTGACTGCCCATGGTGGTATGAGTATTGAGAAAGGGACATATGCCAGGGATATTGTGGAGAAAGAAATAGGTATCTTTGGCAACTGATTGGCTGGATTGGCTGGGTTTGCAAGAATGAGAAGTGAAGGATGACACTGGGTGACTGGAAAGATGATGGAGCTCTCAACAGAAATGGTGAAGTTCAGTAGCGTGGTGGACTTGGGAGAAAGGACGCAAAGTTTTGTTTTATAGATGTTGAGTTTGAGCCTATTTTGAAAGGACCTGAAAGACTCCGTGATTGATTCAAGGCCTTCAAATCCCCCAGGCCAAGTTTAGTTATGAAGGATAAAAAGGACAGTGGGCTAGGAATCAGAAAGTCTGAGTTTGAGAACAAGAAGGGCAATAAAAGCTGGGACCATGATAGTCACTACTCTTTGCTCCAGGGGCTCAGGAATTCCTCCCTAGTGGGTCTCCCCATCACTTCACTTAGGATTTCTAGCCAAAGAGATGCTAGATGAATAAGAACACTTAGGTAGTGCTTATCAATATGCTAGAACATTTAGGAAATTCAAAAGAACTTTTTTTTTAGCTTATTTTACATAAAGATTATAGTAATAACCCATATTTCTCTAGTTCCATATGTGTCACATAGGTAAAAACTAAAACAAAACAAACTGGGCTTAAAATCCATTAAAAAAAACTAAGTTAAAAATTAGCTTCTGACACTGACTACCTGGTGCCCCTGGCCAAATCTCTTAATCTCTTTGTGCCTCAGAGAATTCCCTAGCACTTAACTCATAGATGGATTGCAATCTGCACTATTAAAAGGAGTTCACACAAGGGAAATCTCCTTCACTGATAAAATATTTATGTATATGGTTTTATTCACGACTCTTTGAGGTAAGTGGTACAAACATCATTCTCCCTATTTTCCTTTTATTTACTTATTTATTTTTTGGTGGGGCAATGGAGATTAAGTGACTTGCCCAGGGTCATACAGCTAGTAAGTTTCAAGTATCTGAGTTCAGATTTGAACTCAAGTCCTCCTGAATCCAGGGCCTTTATTTTATCCACTGTGCCACTTCTCCCTATTCTCCCTATTTTCAAGGGACTGCCATTTAACTCAGAAAATTGAGATTAGGCTTCTTTTCATCTCCTCAAACTTTTCTACTTCTCCAATCTTCATTTCATTTTTTGTTTCAGTCTCAGGAGGTCTAGTAAGTATCAAACCCAGAAATCAAGCTGAGATCTCTTGAAAAGTCTCAAGTGCAGTCCAGTTTCTCTCAAGTCACATGGTCTCTCTCTAGTGTGTTCCAGAAAACAACTGATGTGCACCAATAAACTTGGCAAGAGGCAGAGTTTAGTTAGTGCCTCATGGAGCTCATACCTGGGGTTTAAATTGAGCATAAAACCAAGAGAAATGCTGGTTTCCAGAAGGGCAGTTTCTTTCCCTTGATGATATGATGGACTATGTCTCTCACCTTCTTCTACTAATCACCAACTGGCAACTTTCAGCAATGATCAGCTAGAAAGTAATTTATCCTTAGTTCTATAATGGAAGAATGGATTGTGTATAATCTGTAGGAAGCTTGGCTCAATTTGGAATTTTTCTCATTAATGCTGAGTTCATAACATCATAGAATTTGGAGCAAGGAGGAATTATCTAGACCAATCATCTAGATTTGTCAGAAATTATCTTGATATTAACTGGAATTATCTAGATACTATATAGAGTTATCTAGACATTATCTGGAATTATCTAAATATCTTTATACATGGGGAAAATGGAGGACATAAGACTTGAAGTCACTTTCTCAAAGTTAAATAGGTGGTAAGTAGTGGATTAGAACCCTATTCCTTTGGATCCAATTCCAGTATTCCTTCTGCTATGCTTTGATGCTAAATAACCATCCTGAGGTATAAAATAGTGCCTTTTTAATCTTCTTAAGTCCCTAAGGTAACATAAAAAATAATAATTTCAAACTTTTCAAAGCAATGGTCATTGACACCTCCTTGCCTTTTTTCCATTTTTATTTTCATTTGATGACTTGCAAAAATGTTTTAGGAACAAAACTCTGGTTATAAGAACTTATATTCACTGAGTTGGAAATGTCATGCCTGCTGTGCCCACAGCTTCCATTCCGCCTGACCTTGGTGGTGCATTCAGCCACCCACATTGTAGTGGGGAAATTAAAGATTAAATCTGAGCTTTCAAATATCCTGTTGGGCATCTTGGGGAACATGTTATGATGGTGTATCAGATGCCTTTGGTCAAAGAGGAGGAAGGTTTTTAGAGTTTTGTTCATTGTGTGAATTTTTTTCTTCCATTGGAAAACTCGAAAAAAATAATAACCTTTATACTCTTTGGAGTTTTGTCTGTTACCTTTCTAAGAGATAATGTCAAATGGAAGTAATTATTTCCTTTCTCTTAAATGTCCCACCCGGCACTGTGAGCAGATAGCACCGTCTGCCACCCCACAAAGCAAATCTTGTACCTGAAACCAAGAGGGAATGGCTTCATGGCTCAGGCTATGAAATGTGTGAGATAGTTGTGCAGAGCATGGTGGTGGCAGAGAATTCTCTATTATGTGTGAGAAGGCAAAACCAGGCCTCTAATAAAAATAAGAATAACAAATCACATTTCCATAACACATTAAGGTTAAAAAAAAAAAGAGATCTCTCCCTATTATTACTATGAGGGAGACAAGGCATGTATTATCCTCATTTTGCAGTTGAGGAAACCAGGAAGTCAAATGCCCTATTTACCTAGCAACTCTCAGATGTGGGTTCTTTGGCTATATATTAACAGAAGCTGAGTAGTAGAAGAACAATTTCTCACTATGCTCTCTTCAGATCACCTGTTCAATGTGAAGCCAATATTTTAGGATGGCTCTTTACAAATGGGAGTGCCTAAAGAAGGGGATGACCAATACCTCATAAGGCTAGGATGGATCTAAAAGCAGATCTCAAATCAAGGCTATCCCTCCAAAATGATGAAAGGAGATATTGAGGCAAGACCAAAGAAAACTGAGAACATTCAAATATTTGAAATGTTCATCATGAGAAAGAGGGGTTCAATTTATTATTCTTGGTCCAAAAAGGCAGAACTAAGAATGATGGGTGTTGTTCTTTGTTCTTCATTTTATAGAGGACCAATGATATCAAGGAGAGGATGTCTGAACTTGCATGTGAATTGAAGTGTGGCAGAGTTGAACAAAGTTCTCAGCCTCACTTTCTGTTCCAGAACCTTTGAAGTCCAGTGGCAGGACAAAAGTCAAGATGACTGGTGATGTCCCAGGATGCAGTGGGTAACCTTCAGTGTCTGACCAAGCTCCAAGAGTAGAAGAGAAGCAGATTTTGGTTAGATGTAAAGAACAATCTTCCTAATAAACAGAACCAACCAAATGAAGGATGAGAGGTCTCTAAGGGGAGTTCAGATGAGCACCTGCTAGGTATTAAGTACACAAAATCAAAAATGAAAAAAGCTCGGTCCTTAAGATACTTAAATTCTACTGGGGAAAATGTTGACCAAGTCAATGTTGGCCAGACTTCCTTCAAGACTTCAGCAATACATGATTTCCTGCAGGTTGGTAGCCCTTTGCAGTGAGGCAGTGAAAAGGATGCTGGATATGGGGACTCTGCACATGTATGTGTTTTGTGTATACATGTACCTATGTTTGCATGCATGTAAACAATATGCACAGATATGCTTAGCTGAATATAGATATCTATTGATATACCTACATACATCTGTTTGCGTCCATGTCTACTTATTCACTTACATTTAAAATATATGCATGTGAGTGTGCACATATATGCATATGTATATAAGAATGCACATACATACATATATAGGGATAACTAGTGAAAGGTGATAGTAATAGATATAAATAGAGGTTTAGATATGGATGTAGTTGTGGATGTGAATATGGATACAGATGTAGATATATATGTGGATATGGTTGGAGATAGAGCTATTAGTTTATCAGCATGTCTGTCTAACTGAATGCCATCAGCTAGATAACAATCACTCTTTCTACATCCACTTATTTATTCCTACGTAGATAGGCAGGTATAGATGTAAGTGATTTGTTCATGCTTTCATAGCTAGTCAATGTTGCTACCTTTATTGTTATTTACAAGGGATCCTTCCTTTGCTATGCCCTCTAAGCTCTCTTCTGACTTTGAGATTTTTGTGATTCAAGCATTTGTGTTCTTTATAGAAACTAGAAAAAGTCCAATCCCATGTCAGAAATAGCCATAGATTCTAGTCTTCCTTCAGTGTCATTGCTCATGGAAATATGATTGTATGGACTCTCCCTCTGATTGTAAGTCTCCTCCCAGAATCTCTATTCAAGTGGAGTACCTAGTTTAGTCATCTCTTCATTTCCCACCGGGCTGTTATTTTCTGGAGTTCTCCATCACTCTCTTATGCTAAGTACCTGCTTTTCCCTACCTCCCCCTTTTCAGATTCTTTTTTATGTATTTTCTTTCTTATTAGAATGTAAGCTTCTTGAGACCAGGAACTATCTTTATTTTTTATTTTAGTTGAACTCCTAGTACTTAGCACAGAACCTGGCACAGAGTTTGTATGTAATAAATCCTTATTGGTTGACTCTTAAGCAGAGAAATAGTCTCCCCCTTCTTTTAAGCTGTATGGGAAATATATCTGAAAGACTCCTTTCAAACACAGGGATACCCAGGGCCAGTTATGGTAAGGAAAGAGCAAACTGTTCTCATTCTTAAATCTTTATATTCTTACCATTTAGCACAGTGCCTGGCACATAGTAAGCACTTAACAAATACTTAATGACCTGTCACTTGTCTTAAATCTCTCTCTCTCTCTCTCTCTCTCTCTCTCTCTCTCTCTCTCTCTCTCTGTCTCTCTGTCTCTCTGTCTGTCTCTTTTGTGGAGCAATGAGGATTAAATGACTTGCCCAGGGTCACACAGCTACTAAGTGTCAAGTGTCTGAGATCAGATTTGAACTCAGGTCTTCCTGAATCCACTGTGCCATCTAGCTGCCCTTGACTTGTCTTTTTATGCTGAATCTTTGTATTGTTTTGTGGAAATAAAAGGGGACAATTAGAACTTAAGTCACCCTTCCTATAAATGGCAATCGGTATTTTCTCTCTGAAAACCCAGTTGACTCTTGAATAGCTTCCCCTCAGCTATATAAAAGAGTTTAAACCCTTATCCTGACAATCAAGGTCCCCAGTTAACATCCCCATGATCAGGGATACTACATTAAGTCATGAATTGTTTCAGTGACAGGAGAGAGTATAGTCAGAGATCACTAAAGGCTGGGGGTCAGGAGACCTGAAGATCCTCCCTCAATTTTGCTTTGGAATTGCTGTGTGTCCTTGGACAAGTCACTTCTCATTTCTAGGATTTAACTTTCTCTTCTATAAAATGAAGTGGTCCAAGCAGATAAGGATTCATATAAGATACCTTTTTAGGGTCTACCCAGTACTAATGTTATGTTACTTTTTGGGATAATGAACAAGTGCTGAAAGACACAGCTCGGGAATTTGGACAGATATGATGACTTCAGGGGTGTGTTGAAGGTCAGCCTTAGAGCTTAATGTTTGGTTTTAATTCCCATGTGTGCTTGTTAGTTTTGCTTTGTTTTATAGTTGTAGACTGTGCCTTAGGTAGGCCATCTTAATCACAAATGTAGATTGCAAAAGAAGGTCTATATAAAACCATGGGATGCTTAGGTTTAACTAACTTGGTAAAGTGATGGGCATTTCAGCCAGCTTCCTCCCCCTGCTTTCACCCAAGAGGGAAGGAAGAAAGGAGGAAGGAAGGAATAAAAGGAGGAAAAAGGAAGAAAGGAAGGAAAAAAGGGGAAAAGGAAGGAAAATAAAAGAAGGAAGGAAAGAACAAAAGAAAGAAGAAAAAGGAAGGAAGTGGCTTAATTGATTCAAACTAAGTTGATTTTTATAGTCATAGTGATAGAAGGGTAGAATGAGAAAGAACTTTATAGATTCAGTGCTGACACCTCTTGCAACATACATACATACATTTTACAAAGGAGAAAAGTAATGAGATAGAGAAAACAAAGTGATTTTCCCATGTAACACTTCAAACAAGTAGTTGAAATTGAACCTGAACACAGACCTCTGACCTCCTTCTTTGTTGAGCACTTTTCCCATGATATCATGGCGATGTTCCATAGGTTGTATCTCAAATGGGTTAAATTGAAAATATTGGATATATTCTTGGCAAGGTTCTTTAGCATACAATAATAGCACACAATACAGAAGACTTGGATTGTAGTCCTTAAATAGACTATGACTAGCTATGTGACCTAGGTCAAGGTCTTTTACCAAACTGACAGGCAGGCAGGCAACAGGCATTTATTTAGTACTTATTGTATGTTAGTCATTGTGCTAGGGTGCTGGTTAAGCCTCAGTCTACTCCTATATAAAATAGGGAAAATAATTCTTGAACTATCTACCTTGAAGGTGTGGTGAAGAAGAAGAAGAAGAAGAAGAAGAAGAAGAAGAAGAAGAAGAAGAAGAAGAAGAAGAAGAAGAAGAAGAAGAAGAAGAAGAAGAAGGAGGAGGAGGAGGAGGAGGAGGAGGAGGAGGAGGAGGAGGAGGAGGAGGAGGAGAAGATGACTATAATAATATCTTTATTAAGATGAGAGAAATGAGATGACGATGATCGCATTAATAATAATAGGATAGGATCAGGGAATAGACAAATAATTTCACTGGGGATTTCCTGGTGAGGAATATCCCTCTACCTATGCAGGTTTGCATCTTATTGTCTTATACACTTGTAGTCTTAGAGAATTTCCTAGAACACCAAGTGCTTAAGTGACTTGCCCAGGGTCCTTCAACCAGTATGTGTCAGAGACAGGATATGAATCCAGGGCTTTCTGGCTTTGAGGCCACATTTCTCTGCTTGGACATGTTACCTCTCACTGATGAAAACAAGAAGTAAGTTTACACAGTACTTTCAAGTTTGGAGTATCCTTTATATGTAGGGTCTCATTGGCTGTTGAGAGGTAAACCCTTGGTAAACTGTAAAGTGTTATGTCAATATGCATGATGCTGGCTGTTTAAAAGCTCATGAATGAGTAAGAGGGGAGAACATCTGCTAAAGTTTGAGTATCAGGCAGGCCCTGTGCCATCTGATGGAAGAGCTTGTAGGGAAACCAGGGGTACTTGACTACTTCTCTCATGTTTTGGCAGCCACATACTCCATCTTCTGGAAGAGTTTTAGAACAATATCATGTTGAAGGACTGATCTCATCCCATGGGATCAAGAACTATCCTTCTGTCCCTTTCCCCTTGTCTTATTTTTAAAAATAATTGTAGTTTTTGTGTGAACTTATCAATTATCAGCATATTTCAAAGGACAAAGAAATTTTTAAAAAATATTTAAGTAAGAAAATGTGAATTCAGTTTTTCCTTCTTAAGGTGGGCATTAAACGGGTGGTCAGTGTGGCAACCCTACAGATTGAGAGCTGTAGAATAAAAGGATTGGAGAATTGGAAAAGCCATCAAGGATACTTTCCTCTTCCCCCAAGAAAGGACTCTCTTCTACTGTAAGTGATAAGAAGTAATTCAGTCTTCTTTTGAACATCTCCAGTGGTAGGGAAATCAAGCAACTCGCTTCTTTGAAGGGAAGAGCGTAATTATATATATGGTACCTATGATGTGACAGGCATTGTACTAAGAATTTTACAAATGTTATCCCACTTGGTCCTCGCAACAGGTGAGGTAGATATTATGATTCTCCCTATTTTCCAGTTGAGGAAATTGAGGTAAACAGCAGTTCATTGACTTGCTGAGCTAATAAGCATCTGAATCCAGATTTGAAACCATTTCTACCTACTACACCATCATCTATCTGCCTCTGTCTGCACTTTTGAACACCTTTGATTTTAAGGAAGCTCTTTCTCTCAGTAAGTTAAAATTGCTTCCCTGTAACCCCCATCCATGGTTCCTAGTTTGCCCTCATGGAACTACAGGATACAATTTTAGTCCATCTTCAGGAAGAAAATTGTTAATAAGGCAAAAAACTCCAACATATGTCCAGGTAGTTGAAGTCTCACATCACTACTATATCTGGGCTTCGTGTCAGTTTTATTTTGCTTTGTCCTAGAAACAAGAAACAACATTCTCACCAGGAGAAGTCATTGCCTACATTGTAAGAATTAGAATTGGCGGGAATGGTTGCTCTGCCAAGGATTCCCTCTAAGTCGCCCCTTGGATGTGTTTTTGGCCAGGTTTTCTGGTACACAATAATCTCTGTGTGAACAAAAGGTTAGCAAGGTAAGCTGTGTGTGTGTGTGTGTGTGTAGGAGAATGGATATTAGTGCTGGAAGGGAACTGAGAGTTTGTTGAACCCAACCTCTTAATTTATGAAAGAGGAAACCGAGATCGAATAGGTTTCCCTTCAAACTCTTTATTCTCCCTAACAATTCCATTACTGTGAAAGGCATCACCATCATCCCAGTCACCCTGGCTTCTGACCTAGGTGTTGTCCTCACCTCTTTGCTTTCTCATGTGGAGGGTGGAGGAGCTGGATCCAACCTGAACTGGTTCATAATAGATGATTGTGAAAATTTCAGTGTGAACATTACCACTTTGGAAATTGGCAAATGCTACAGATCAGATTTTGATTTATTCTTGTGTTGATTTCTAGACTTAAGAAAGTTATGGAAAAAGGATAATAATGAAGAATAAAACATATATATATTTTTTTTTTCAGAAAGCTGGTTATTAAATATTTACAAGCACACCTTTACCTTCTTCCCTCATACCCTATCAGATCCTATGTCCATTCCCTTTTATTTTCATTTCCATTCTCTCCTCTGACACTACCACCACCCTAGTACAACCTCCCCCCCCATCTCCTCATTCCTGGATTATTGCAATAGCTTTCTTGTCTCCCCAACTCAAGTGTTTCTCCTTCTCTAGTCCTTTCTCCACTTAACTGTCAAACTGATCTCCCTAAAACACAGTTCAGACAGGTCTGTCACCTTTGCATTCAATAAGGCCGAGTAGCTTCTTATTACCTCTAGGATCAAATATGCAATCCTCTATGTGGCTTCTAAAGCCCTTCCTAACCTGACTGCTTCCTACCTTTCCAGTCTTCTTCCACCTTACTCCAACCCATGTTATCCAATTTGTGCTAGCCATACTCTAATCCGTACTGTTATTCAGGCCCACTAGCTACCTTGCTGTTCCTCACACGAGACATTCCATCTCCCAACTCAAGGCTTTTTTGCTGGCTGTCCTTCATGTATGGAACTCTCTTCTTCTTTATTTCCACCAGGTCCTGGCCTTCTTTAATTCTTTTTTTCTTTTTCTTTTTTTTTGGTGGGGCAATGGAGGGTTAAGTGACTTGCCCAGGGTCACACAGCCAGTAAGTGTCAAGTGTCTGAGGTTAGATCTGAACTCAGGTCCTCCTGAATTCAGGGCCGGTGATTTATCCAATACACCACCTAGCTGCCCCCTTTCCTTTAACTCTTAGCTAAAATCTAACCTTCTGCAAGAAGCCTTTCCTAGTCCTCCTTAATCTTAGTGCCTTCCCTTTATTTATTACCCCTACTCTTGCCATCTTTATTTTGTCTGTACATACCTGTTTATATCTTGTCTTCCCCATTAGACTATGAGCTCCTGCATGAGCTTTCCCATCCCTTTCTTTTTTTGTATCCCCAGAACATAGTACAGTGTCTGGCACATAGTAGGCACTTAATAAACACTTGTTGGTTTGACCCAGAGAGATAAAGTGAGTTGGCCAAGGTCATTAAAAGAATTAGTGACAAGGAATGGAATATATAGAATCCATGTTTCTTACATTCTAGTACAGTGCTTTCCCCACTACACTATGCTATCTCGTAATTGGACCTTGGAGGGGTTGCAATATGTTTTGGAATGGGAATGTTTAGAATGAATAAATAATCAATTTTAGCAGTATCATTATTACTGCTGCCATTAATGAGACACTATGGAAAACAAGTCTTGGAGTCAGGAAAAGCTGGGTTCAAGTATGCCTCTGATTGCAATGCTTGCTAGGTAACCCTGGGCAAATCCCTTAAATTTATCTCAGTGCTCTGGCTAACTCTTTAGAGGAAGCTAGGTGGCACAGTAGATAGAAGATCTGAATTTACATTTGGTTTCAGATGCTTCCTAGCTAGGTGACCCTGGGCAAGTCACTTAACTCCCTTGCTCAGTTTCCAAATCTGTAAAATTGGAATAATAATAGCACCTAGCTATTCTTATAGCTCTTAGCTTTATTGTGAGAATAAAATGAAATAATAATCATAAAGTACTTAGCACAATGCCTGGAACATAATAAGCTATTATTATTATTATAGCATATTAGCAATGTTAGCTATTATTATTTAAAACTATAATTTGTAGATAAATATCCAATCTGTAGGAAGAGAAGAAAATCTTCATTGAGAGGGGACAGAAAAAAGGACATTTGTGTGATAAACAGAGAGAAAAGCAGCTTGAATAGAAATATAGATTATTCTGAGAAGATCTGAGTGAAAATTAGCCCCTTGGATTAAAATGCTGAGGGGAGACCCAGATAGTATTGATTGAAAGCAGCCCCGTTAGAAGGCAAACATTATTGACTATTGGTAAATGTGGCAGAACTTCATTGTTTCCCAAAAAGTAATTTACATATGACTGTTTTTAGGACTTTTAAGTTTATTGCTGGAAAACTGAATTGAAAATGTGTATCGACCAGTGTTATTATATATACCAGAAATGTGGATTTTTTTAACCCCAAAGTTTCTTAGAATAGTGACAGGAGAAGCCAAGGAGTTTGAAGGTAGAAGTAGACAAAAAATACCTTGTAAAGTATAAGCAATCACATTTATGTTCCTTTGGATAGAGTAGCCCATGTAAGGGTATCACTCCCCACATGGACACAGGGGGATAAGGAGGAAGACAAATATTGAAAGAAAGAATAAGCATAGAAGCCAATGGAAAAAAAAAAAAAACAACACACAGATAGAAGCTGACCCTGGTTGGGAACAGCTGAGAAGAGATAGATGGGCTCTGTCTGCAGTTGATTCAAGAAGTTGATATAATGGGGGGGGGGGGAGACTAGAATTCTGGGAGTTGACTGAAGGAAAAAAAAATGTTGAATAGAGACCAAGGAGGCAAAGACTGCTTGGCTTAAGAATAAAGCAACCCCTCTGGGGCTTGCCTACGCTGCCTTTTATTGCCCTCTATGGCTTGAGAGAGGGGAGCCTCTCAAAGCTCAAAGGATAGATCTGTATAACTTGGCAAATTCCCAGGCTTAAGGGAATTATTTTTCACTGAAAGATTGTAACTCTGCCTCAGTGCCTGTGCCTAGCAAAGGAAGCAGACCTAGGAATCTCTGCAGATTCCAGGCTTAAAAGTCTTTTGTTTACCAAAAGAGCTTAACATTGCTTCAGTGGCCTGAGAGCATTAAAGAAACTGCCTCATCTAGCAGCAGAGTGAGAAGCCCAGAAGAGAAGCAGTTATAATGGGGGACATATGTTGCAGACTGTTCTGTAAAGAGAGCTGGGATATCAAAAGCTGCAGTTCATAGCTATACGTTTTCCCAGGCACATTTTTTACTAAATTAACTTTCCCCACTCATATGTATATATGATTTTTGTAAGTCTGTGCTGACTTTTCTTCATACTGTGTGCTTTGTTGAAAGAGAGATTTAACCAGCTTTATTGGTAGGCTGTTAAGTTATAATTATTCTTGCTTTTTCTTTTGTTAATAAATATTTGATGTGTAAGAGTTAATAATACCATGTTGGTTGATTTATTTAAATAGGAAACACACTGGTAGGGGCTCAGGAATATTAGTTTCTCTCTATCCTCCCACATCAGATTGTAATCAATTGGCTGCTCTTCCAAAATTTGGAGTTAAAATCAATTGGTTGCTTTTCCAAAATTTGGGGTCTAAGGATTCTTTTCTCAATCTAGGGATTTCCTTCTCCCTGCTATGGCTCAAAGGTGATTTGGACCCAAGACTTTGTTGACTTCCCTGGTTGTACATCTTTCCTTACTTTCCTCATCCTGCTTTGGAGGTTATCAGTGATGCCCTTGTACATTTCCCTTATATTTCATTCTTTCCTCCTCTGCATTTCTTCTCTTCAGAATCTGAAGTTAAGCCATTTTCTTTCTCTTGATAAAATATTTTGGTTTAATTAAATGGGAAGCAGAAAGTTGGGAAATTCTTCTTCTTCTTATTATTAATTTTTTTGGTGAGGTAATTGGGGTCAAGTGACTTGCCCAGGGTCACACAGATAGTATGAGTTAAGTGCCTGAGGCCTGATTTGAACTCAGGTTCTCCTGACTCCAGGGCTGGTGCTCTATCCACTGAGTCCCCTGGCAGACCCAGGAAATTATCTTTTCAGCCAGTGTTTCTGATAAAGGCCTAATTTCTAAAATATACAGGAAACTAAATCAAATTGATAAGAATACAAGTCATTCCCCAACTGAGAAATGGTAAAAGGATATGAACAGGCAGTTTTCAGATGAAGAAATCAAAACTATCTATTGCCATATGAAAAGATTCTCTAAATCACTATTGATTAGAGAAATGCAAATTAAAACAACTCTGAGGTACCATCTCAACTTATCAGATTAGTTAATATTACAAAAAAAGGAAAATAATAAATGTTGGAGATGTGGGAAAATTGGAACACTAATACATTGTTGGTGGAGTTGTGGACTGGTCCAACCATTCTGGAGAGAAATTTGGAACTATGCTGAAATGGCTATAAAACTATGCATACCATTTGACCCAGTAATACCACTACTATGTCTGTATTCCAAAGAGATCATCAAAAAGGTCAAAGGACCCACATGTACAAAAAATGATTATAGCAGCTCTCTTTGTGGTGGCAAAGAATTAGAAATCGAGGGAATACCCATCAATTGGGGAATGGCTGAACAAGTTGTGGTATATGAGTGTAATGGAATACTATTATGCTATAAGAAATTATGAACAGGTAGATTTCATAAAAACCTGGAAAGACTTAAGTGAACTGATGTTGAATGAAGTGAGCAGAACCAGGAGAACATTGTATACAGTAACAGCAACATTTTGTGATGATCAGCTGTAATAGATTTAGCTCGTTTCAGCAATATAATGATCTAAGACAATTCCAAAGGACTCATGACCAAAAATGCTCTCCACATCCAGAAAAAAGAACTGTGGGATCTGGATGCAGATTGAACCATACTCTTTCTACTTTTGTTATTGCTTCTTTTTTCTTTTTTGAGGTTTTTCCCTTTTGTTCTGATTCTTTCTTCACTATATGACTATGTTTAATGTGATTGTACATATATAATCTACATCAGATTGCTTTCTGTCTTGGGGAGGGGGGAGTGAAGGGAAGAAGGGAGGAAAATTTGGAATTCAAAATGTTATAAAAAACAAATGTTGAAAACTATATTAACATGTAACTGGAAAATAATAAAATACTTTTATGATAAAAATGATAAAATATTTTGGTTTTTATCTGTGATTTCAAAATAGTGAGAATCTCTTAGTGTGGAAACTTTCTTCACTAATATAGCAACTTATTTGTAATGTTGTCAGATCATTTCAGTTGTGTCCAACTCTTGATGACCCCATTTGGAGTTTTTTTGGCAAAGATCCTAGAGTGGTTTGCCCGTTTCCTTCTCTAGCTCATTTTATAGATGAGCAAACTGAGGCAAAAGGGGTTAAATGACTTGCCCAGGATGACATAGCTAGTTAAGTACCTGAGGCTAGATTTTAACTCAGGAAAATGAGTCTTCCTGACTCCAGGCCCGATACTCTATCCACTGTGCTATTGGCCTCTTGCATTTATATAGTGCTTTACAAATACCACCTTATTTTGCCCTCACAACAACTCTGGGAGGTAAGCACTGTTATTATTCCCATTTTATAGGTAAAGAACCTGAGAATTCCTGAAGTTAAGTGACTTGTGCAGAGTCACACAGCTAATAAGTGTCTGGGCCAGGGTTTGAACTCAAGACTGACTCCAGGTTCAGTGCTCTAAGCACTGTGCCACCTCACTGCCTCATGTTTAGCCTACACTATTTGTACTAGATATAGTGTATTGAAAGGATCACTGGCCTTGAATTCAGAATTCCAATGTCAGTATTTATGCAACTATAAGTACTATAAAAGCATAGTCAAGTCACTTAAAACCAAGATGAACCTTGTTTTCTTCATGAGTAAAATGGGCATCTGTGCTTATCACGAATTTATTGAGAGGAAAGAAATTTAGAAATCATAAAGAAGTATATAAATATAATCTGTCATCATCACATGAACAACCAGCCCCTTGGGTAGTGGTGCCCCTGTACTAACACCTTGGCATCTAGCTTAGTTAGCTTTTGCAGCCATCAGTTGGGCAACCCTTGTAGATGCGAATGCTACCCATGCCATTATTCACATCAAACACTACCACTGATGGACATTTAATCCCAAGAAATCTGGGGATAGCAGAGTCCCTTAGATCATTGGTTCCATTTCCAACTCAGCCATTACAGCTATTTTCAAGGAGAACAGGCCTTATAGAGACAGAACTCACCAACCTTGTGTAACGATTGGAATGACGCCACCTGCTGGAGACTTACTGTAGAAGAGTTCCGCCCATGAAGTGAAGGTCTTTGAGGGCAAAACCAGGAGTCTTTTCTTTGGCATCAGGAAGTGATGTCGGCTAGTGGGAGGAAGAAGGAAGAGACTGGTGCTCTATCTCGCTCTTTTTTTCCTGGGGACTCTGGTGGAGAGCGGAGCTAGAAATGTGTTCTCCCTTTAATAGATATGAATCTAGGCCTTTTCTTCTCTCTTAACCAAATTCTTATTTTACTTAATAAATGCTTAAAAGTCTAACTCTTGCTAAAGCTTATAATTTATTGGCGACTACTCATTAGATATTTTAGACAGACTAGCTAGAATTTTAGCCCTTAACCCTTGACACCACTATCACTGACCATTGACCACTGACCAACTTTCACTTACAACCCTAGGCCCCAGGATCAAAAATGAACCCTCTAGAACACAACCCGCCTTCTGGCCTGGCCAAGTAGCTATCATCCAAGGGAGTAATCCTTATGAAGAGAGCCCACCTATCCTCACACCATCATCAAGAGCTGCCAACCGGGGCAGCTAGGTGGTGCGGTGGATAGAGCACCAGCCCTGGAGTCAGGAGTACCTGAGTTCAAATCCCGCCTCAGACACTTAACACTTACTGCCTGTGTGACCCTGGGCAAGTCACCTAACCCTAATTGCCTCACTAAAAAAAAAAAAAAAGAGCTGCCAACTAACTTCTACTTATGAGTCAGCCCACCCAGACACCCTAAGGGAGAGACAGGAACAAGAACATACCAGATGAGTCAAAAACCCCAATCCCCACGTCCACTCAGAGACGGGTAAAGGCAGCCCATGCCCCAGAATCCCAAAGTTCCAGCAATAATAATGCCTCTGCACTATCAGCTTCTCTTCCAGCTTAACCCTTATAACCAAGGGCATGGCCCCTGTGGAGAAGGGGCCTATAATCCACATTACCACCAATGCCAACTGCCACTATAAACCTAAGAGCTCTGGGAAAAGCAGCATCACCCAGAAATCTGGCCCTGCTTCTAGCCTGTTCTTGGCAACCATAATCCAGGGCAACAACCCTTATTACTGTAGAGGGCATTACCGTTCTCCCAGTACCTCAGGCTGACACACTAGAAGTCATTTTTCACTCCTCACTATCTTTCACCACCACACCTCATCCAATTTATCGCCAAGGTCTGTTGATTTAACTTGTATAACATCTCTCAAATATACCCCTTTTTCTCATCTGACACAGACTGCTACCACTCTGGCTCAGGCACTTATACCCTCACTCCTGGGTTATTGCAACAATCCGCTGGTGGTACTGCCTGCTTCAAGCCTCTTCCCACTCCAATCCATCCTCCACTCTGCCACCAAAATGAATTTCCTAAAGCAAAAACCTGGTCATGTCACCCAACCCCCGCGCCCCCCCCCCATCCCCTACTCAGTGAACCCCAGTGGCTTCTTATTGCCTTGAGAATAAAATACAAAATGCCCTGTTTGGCAAGGAATGCTCCTTACAACCCAGACCCTTCCTACTTTTCTAATCTTTTTACATTTCACTCCCTAATACTAATGCTAATCCAATGATGCCGGCTTCCTATCTGTTCCACAAAAAAGACATGGCATCTTTCAACTCTGACTGTTCATTCTTCCCCCCTCTGCTCTGACCACTGACTGCTCTGACTTCCTTTAAGTCTCAAATCAACTAAAATCTCACTTTTTTTTTTTTTGGCGGGACAATGAGGGTTAAGAGACTTGCCCAGAGTCACACAGCTAGCAAGTGTCAAGTGTCTGAGGCCAGATTTGAACTCAGGTCCTCCTGACTCCAGGGCTGGTTGGTGCTTTATCCACTGTGCTATCTAGCTGCCCCCTTAAAATCCCACCTTCTACCGGAAGATTTCCCCATTCCTTCTTATTACTAGCACCTTCCCTTTGTTAATTATTCCTAGTTATTTTGAACATACTTGCTTGATATATATTTGATGGCATGTTGTCCCCCCCATTAGGTTTCAGGCTCCTTGAGGCCAGGGCCTATCTTTTGCTCTTTTTTATCTCCAGCATTTAGTGCAATTACTGACATATAGTAATCACTTAACAAATGTTTATTGATTGATTGCTTGATATGAACTAACAATTTCATCTGCAGGTGTGGTGCACCCCCCTTTCAGGAGCCATAGATACTGAAAACCTGGGGAAAAAACCCACAACCCAAGTTTTCACCACCAAAATACTGGGCAAATGTTCCAATATCAGAAACACATATTGTTTCATTAATAGAAATGACTGAAAAAGCTGCATTATAATAAGAACTGTAGGACCCTTCCATCTAAATTGCAGCTAAAACTTCTAATATGCGTCCTCTCTCACATCAGAAATGTGACCTTCTCCAGAGATTGGAGACTATCTCCCTTTTTTATGTATATTCCCAGGGCTTAATCAATTCTTTTGCATTCATTCATTTTTGCATCTTTCTTATCTGTTCATTAAGATAGGTCCAAGGACCTCCACATTGTAATCCATCCTTATTTGTCTTGGTTAGCCATGTAACATGGCACAAAGGGGGATGTGCTCACTCTGCATGTTTTTTTACTTCATAAGAATTCTAATTCAGACATTGCTCTATTGATACCGGCCTTTTCCCTATTCTGTCAGTCTCAAAGAGGTTAGAGTAATAAGGATAGCCCCTGGATGCATTTGTGATAACAAAGACCGCAACACAAGGATAATGGTTGTCAGGTGAATTAACTTTGTTTTCCCAGGTGCTGCTGGGCTTCTGGACTGTCTTGTTCAGAATGTCTGAATGAAAGACAATCGATGATTGATTCCCTCCCACTTCAGAGTCCCATCTCTTTCCATCTCCTATAGGAGCCCCCTAACATTCTTCTTTCACCATCAGCTTCCAACCTCTCGATGTCCTCAAAGGCTTTGCCAATGAAACAAAGTCCTGGCATTCCTACCAAGCTGGAACTATTTTCAGTTTAGGCCTGGTAACTAAATGTGTTGAAGAAGGAAATGGCAAACCACTCCAATATCTTTGCCAAGAAAACTCCCAGATGGGGTCATGAAGAGTCAGACAAAACTGAAAATGACTCAACAACAACAACAACAAAACTAAATGTGTGTCTATTGTCAGAGTGCCAGACTATCTAAGTTTAGACAAGCTCAGCACCAGAAAGCTGAGGGAATACCCCAAGGAATACATTGTTTTGTCCATGGAAATCCATAAAGACTGTCAACTGAGATTGTAGGAGAGGAAAATGTATGGATGGGAAAAAAAAAGATGGTCTAATCACATAAGAAAGAACCAATGGACAGTATTTGTGTCCCTTTGGTATGCATATGAGAATGCAAGGAAGACATTTCACCATATTTCATCTTCAATATAGGCTGAATTTATAGGATGATGTGGACAAGAGAAACCCAGGATGGGCTGGTATGGATGGGTTGAGATCTACATGATTGGAGGGAAAAAATACACACACACACACACACACATCTATAAGAGCACAGATTCATTTAGATATTTACAGGAGCATGGTAATTTATAAAATCTGTCTGATGGGAGGTATTAAATGTTTGGGGGAACTGGGGAGCTGGTGGTCTGCATTGATAAATGGAGTGCTCACAACATCATCACACATCTTTGGAAGTATTGGAGCATGCAAAATTTAGTGGTTCTTCTTGATCTATAACCCATGCCTTAAAATTAACTTGAATGCAAAAAGAGTCTTCTGACTGGTGTCAGCAAGAAGACCATGGTAGTGACCCCTGGAGTGGCATGAAGCTGTGGTAAGACACTCCCTCAAAGTCAGGAATAATCAGACAGATCACTGCTGAGGAGGGCATAACATTAGCTTGTCTTCCTGAATTGAATGCCATGGAGACAAATGCTTATTAGAAAACGGGAACTTGTTATCTCTTGACAAAAATCCATCAATCCAATATTCTGTTTCTGGATGCAGGAAGATGGCTTTCTGGGGAGAGACAAATCCAATTTTTAATAAAAAACTGTGTCTTAATGTTTGATCTAAAATTCAGGGCCAACTAAGATGTTTATATTCCAGTGGACCTGTTTCATTATTTGGCTTCATTTATATGTAATTCTCTTCCACTCTCTCTTGGCATTTGAAGATAGAAAGTGAAGTTGAATTTTCAGGCCTTATATTGGATTAAAAGAGATGCACAATAATGAAGTGAATATAAATAGATTGGATGAAAGTATGCCAAGATTTAGGAAATTAAGCTCATAATCACCCTAAGCTTGGCCTTCCTCTTGGTTCTGTATTTCTGACAATGACATTCATCCTCCATCTTCTTAGTGATTAAAGTTCAAAATCCCAGGGTTATCTTGGTCTTTTCCTTCATTCTCTTATTTCCCATTGGTAAGTGGTCACATCCTTATGAATGTTGATTCTACCTCTAATATATCTCCTGTCATTTCCCTTAATGTACTCCATGTTCCAGTCAGAGCAGATGAATTTCCAATCTCCAAACGCATTCTATGCTTTTTTTTCTCTTTTGCTTTTGAGCCTTCTCTCAGGCCACAACCTCTGCTTAGATTTAGATTATGACTTCTCTTCCCCCTATGTCTGCTGGTCTAAATTATACCTATATTTCAAGGCCCAACCTGCTTATTGCTTGCCTCACAGGAAGTTTTCCCTGATACCCTCTACCCCTGCACTGTTCATCCTTTGAGTCTCCATGAAATTTGAGTTGTTCTCATTTTCAAATTTTTCTTTATGCTACATTTATTTATTTTTTTGTTTGTTTATTTGTTTGTTTATTTATTTATTTATGTTCTTACTAGACTGTAAGCTCCTTGGGGGAAGGCTCTTTGTCTTATTCATCTTTGTTGTTATACCACAGAATTTTACACAAAACTAACAACATAGTAAATACTTAATAAATGCTTCTTGATTGATTTGCTAATCAAATTGAACCACTTAGAACTTTAGAATAATCATAAATGGCATATTGTTTTGAGTCATAGGCTTATCAGAACTGGATGAGGCATCTCTATATAGAATGTTAGAACACAGAATACAGTGTTTGAAAGGTGGAATGGACCTTACAATGGAGAATCCTATGTTTGGGAAGGCTAGCACCTTCATTTTACCAATCTCTTCCAAATTCAGAGCGCATTTTGTAATATATTCTAAGTTCAACTCAAAATTCATGGGATCATTGTGCATCATGGTTCTTTATTTTTGTTACTGAATAAAATCTCCCTAGGTTACAAGGAAGTTGACTCATTGCAATCAAAGGACTCAGGGAGAGTTAGCATGCTGTAGAGGGAGGCAATAGAGTATAGCATGAAGACCATTGGACTAAGGTGAATAGTATTCAATCCTCGTTCAGTCTTTGTCATATATTAGCTGGGTGAACTTTCTGAGGATTCGGTCACAGAAAGCCTCTTCAAATTAAGAAGCTTTAGCCTCCCCATTTGTAAAATGAGGGTATTGGACAAAACCTTCTCAAAGCACTCTCCCAACTCTCAAATTTTATTTACTTTACTTTTATTTTTTTCCTTTCTTTTTTTTCTCTTTTTTTCTTTTTGCATGGCAATGAGGGTTAAGTGACTTGCCCAGGGTCACACAGATAGTGGCAAGTTTCTGAGGCCAGATTTGAACTCAAATCCTCCTGAGTCCAGGGCCAGTACTTTAATCCACTGGACCACCTAGCTGCCCCCTGAAATTCTATTTTCTATATCTGAATGCCCTGTTTTATGGTCTCTCCCAATACTAACAATTTGTGTTCTAAGTTTCTTTCCAGGTCTAACATTCTTTACTGTATTTAATGACTGCAATGTTCATTCTTATTTAGAGAGATCCTAACATTTGCTCTATTATATGAGAACCATGATAATGAGATATGAATTGTGAAACTATTTAGCTGGAAGGCCATGTTCACAGGGATGCTTCTATGTTTGGATACCTGGTTGGAGTGAGGACGACAGAGTCATGAGCACATATTTTTGTGCTTAACAAGTTTGCAGATCTGTAGGTTCTACATGAAGACAGAGCAGATGTTCTTTTGTGAAATGTGGCAGCCAATATAATCAGGTGCATGGCAGCAGGGAGGACTTAAACATTACAAAGTCGGTGCTATGTTGAAAAATAATCAGAGGAATTTTATTGCACTAGGTAACATCTAACTAATTTCATTGGGAAACAAATGGTGGTGTTTAAGTTATGTACATGTGCTGTGTTCTCAGAATTTGTACCTATTTTGATGTTTCCTTCTGCATGTTGTCCATTAGGGAAATATAACTCTTCTAAAAGCATTGCTTTCACTTGGAGCATTTTTTATTAGAGCAAATTTGCTTTTGAAATTGACTATAAATTATATTGAAGTTTTGAAAGAACTTTCTGATTTAAAATATAGAGTTTTGTATGCACAAGCATGTTTCATATACCAGGTAAATTACCTGTGATTATATATATGTGCTTGTATATTTGCGCAGTTGGTGTATATGAATGGAATCCCAGAATATCAATGACACATAAAACCAAACCCAATACCCCAAATGAGTCTGACAAGGGCAGAGTACAGAGAGATTATTATTTCCTTGTGCCTAGAAGTTATATCTCCATTAATGTAGCACGAGATTATATTAGCTTTTTGTTGTTGTTGGCCACATCCCACTGTTGACCCCATAGGAAGCTCCTAAGCCCTCAAAGCTCCTGGATCTCTTTCAGAAAAACTGCTGTCTAAAGAAGTGCCCATTTTGTACTTAGGAGGTTGGATTTTTAACAAAGGCATAAGACTTTATTCCTAATGAACTCTTTATTTCATCTAATTAGATTCAGCCCAGAGCTATAGCCTATAAAGATCATTTTGGTTCTTGGTTCTTGAGTCTTTAATCCCATGTGTTAGCTATCCCTCTCAGCTTCAAGTCATTTGCAGATTTGATAAGCCTGCCATCTATGCCTTTATCAAAGTCGTTGATAAAAATGTTAAAAAACATAAGGCCAACCCAAATGCCTGGGGCATGCTATTTGAATACTTGCCATAGTGACATTAACCATTCATTACGAGGTCATCCAACCACTTCTGAATCCTAATTCTTGACTAATCCATAGCTATCCATCTTCTCCACAAGATGAGATACTTTCTCAAAAGCTTTGCTACAATCCATGTAAGTTACAGCATTTCATAATGTACCAATTTAATAACCCTGTCCAAAAAAAAGGAAACAGAGAACCTTATTGGAGAAATAATGATAATGTTAATAATGACAACAACAACGATGATGATGGTGGTGGTGGTGAAGATAACAATGGTATCTTACATCCATGTAGAGATTTCTGTTTATAGAAGTACTTTCGTATCGATCATCTCAACAAGACAAGGGAAGAAGACAGTGTAAGAACTAGTAGAATAGCCTTGGAAATAATATTCAATGATGCAGTAATTATTTTTACAAGCCTCCCCCAAAAGCAGACCAACCGAATTTTCACACTTACTTCTTTGCTTTAATTGTCTATTTGTCTCAGAATGAAAGCTAATTACAAGATTATTTTCATATGCTTTAATCACACTACAGCTAACTGTTGGAAAATTTGCAATTAATTGATGCAACAGTTGACATAAGAATGCTTTTTTTTTTTTTTTGGTAACATCAGTATTTGAATACACAGAGCGCAGCAATTAGTCCTTCATTAGTTCTGAGCTATTCTGAATGCTTTGAAATACTTGCGTGTTTAATGTTTAATCATCAAGGAAATGTATCTGGGATGGTGGCTAACTTCAGAATAGTAAATTAAGTATGTTCCTTTGGGGGTGGTGGGTTCAGATTAATGGGAGTCTGGCCTCAGGCAGCTTCCTGGTTTCCAAATCCTCTACCAGAACCAGGTCTCTTCCTTGACTACGATGTTTTTGTCTCATTCTTCAGTGACTTAACAACCCTAATGAGGCCTCCCATTGCCAGAGGGAAGCTACTGGCTTTGTCTGGTTCTCTTCCTCTCTTCTGAGGCTACTCATCCCTCCTGCTCATAGTGAAATGAGGGTGTGAAAATGGGATGTGTGAGGTTCATCTGTAAAATGACACAGCTGGGCCAGATGAAATCTATGGTGTCTACTGGCACTGACATTCCATAATCCTAGGAGATTTCCAAGTCCCTCTGAAGATATGTATGTCCTTTAGAATCACAGACTATAGAATATAATCAGAGTAGGCAATGACTTTAGAATCCAGAATGTTAGGTCATAAAACTTGCTTTTTGTTTTTGTGTTTGTTTGTTTGGTTTATTTTGGCAGGGCAATGGGGGTTAAGTGACTTGCCCAGGGTCACACAGCTAGTTAAGTGTTAAGTGTCTGAGGCTGGGTTTGAACTCAGGTCCTCAGGAATCCAAGGCTGGTGCCTTATCCACTGCTCCACCTAGCTGCCCCCTCGTAAAACTACACTGAATCCTATAGTTGAAAGGGTTATCAGAGACTGTCCTGTCCAAGCTCTAACATACATAGGCATATTCACCAAAAGATCCCTGACAAGTGGTTATTGATATTCCATTTAGAGATTTCCAGTAAAAGGACCCATTCTTCCCTCATGAGACAGCATCCTTGTTGAGATAGCTCTTGAGATAGAATATTAGATTTAAAAGAGGTAATGAGAGCATAAATACCAACACCCTCATTTTATAGATGAGGAAATTTGTCCCAGAGAGAGACCTCAAGGTCCTTAAGACCAAGGCTAAAAATCACAATCTGGAAATGTTCACCTTTTCTCTTGCTCTTCATTGATTATGCCAAATCAACATGGATATATTTAAAGAGAATTTCAGGCTTTGGGAAAGACTAAACCAAAACCACCCTCCCTCCCCCCTGCATTTTCATACCCTACTAAGACTAACCATTCTAAATTTTGAGGAGGAGCATAGATACAATAGTTAAAAGTAAATCCTTTCATTTATTTTTAAAAACTTTTAATTTGTATTGATTGATAAAACATATAACCCCTTCATTTCCAAATAAATCCTTCTACCTCCCAGCTCAATGAACCTTCTTTTGTAATAAATAACGTAAAAGGGGGGGGGATAGTTCAGTAAAGCTAAAGCAACACATCTTCTTAGTTTGACAGTACCAGCTATTTTCTAGATCCACAGTCCCCTACCTCTACAAAAAAGGAGGGGAGATATATTTTTTATCTTTTTTTTCCCATGTTGTGATTATAATATGTTTACTTTTTTGTTGTTATTGTACTTTTCATTAACTACAATCATTGTATATATTGTTTTGGGAGTAAATTTTCATGGTTTGGGGGACTCAAGTAAGTTTAGGGGAGTTAAAAGAGCTATGGGGTTGATTATTGACAGCTGTCTTGCCTTTTCTCTCTATAGAATAAAATAGTGCCCAAGTAGTACCTGTTCTAATGGGACCTAGAGTGTTGCTTATTCAGCTTATTAGCTGAGTGTGTTGGGGCTTTCCAAAATATTTCCTTGGGCTGAAAAAATATCTCTCTTGCTGGAAATGTGGATTAATTCAAGTCAAATGTATACATGGAGGTAAGATTTCACCTGTGGGAGAAGAGATCATCAGTCGAATCCGTCAGGGGCTGGTTTGATCTGTGGTAAAGAAGAGTAACACCTGTCACAGAGGCACCAATGTATAAGGGTTTTTACATGTGCCTACTTTTGGAAGGAGGGTGTTGGAGTCAGGTTGAATTTTGTTCAAAAATGTTGGCAAAAAATGATCTTGTCAAATACTATATTGTGAGAGCAGAGAACAGGACACTATGCTCAGAGAAAATAAAGATTGCTTGGTTAGAAGGGCTAGACTCTTATTTTCAAAATGAGATGGCAGAGCCTTCTGTCCTCCCTCCGTGAATTCTCTGACTTGGTATTGGACTGGGAGTCAAGAGATCTGTATGACTCACTGCATGACCTTGGACAAATCATTCTCCTCTTTGGGACTCAATTTCCTTATATAAAAAAGATGGGGGAGATCAATCCAAGAAATCAACAACCATGTATTACGTGTTTGTCCTGCCTAGAACACACAGGTGAGGACCTCTAATGCCCTTTCATTTGTCATGATGATAGCTAGCCTTTAGAGAGTGCTTCAAGGTTTACCCAGTATTTTACAAATAATTATTTCATTTTATCCAAATCACCATCACCACCACCACCACCACCACCACCACCACCACCACCACTATCACCATCATCGTTGTCGTCGTCGTCATCATCATCAACGTTCCTATAGTGCTGACTATGTGCTAGACATTGTGCTAAAGGCTTTGCAAACATTATCTCATTTGATCAACAGCCTTGGGAAGAAGGTGCTATTATTCCCATCATACAGATGAAGAAACTGAGGCAGACGGAGGTTAAATGACTTGCCCAGGGATACACAGCTAATAAACGTCAGAAGTAGGATTTGAACTCAGTTTTTCCTAACTCTAAATCTAATATTCTGTTCACTAAGCTACCTAACACTCTATGCCCTATCTTCAAACATTCTGTATTCTACCCTTGAAACTCCGATTAAATGATTAATTATATGATTCATTATAAGGAATCATATCATTATATAATATTGGTTGCATACTCTCTGAGCTCCCAGGTAGGACCCTTCAAGAAAGCTGCTATTGTTGGTTTCCCCAACTACTCTGTCTCATTCTTCATCATTGAAATGATGTGATCAAAGACGAGGGAACATTATACAGTTTATATATAATCCCCCTGGACTTTTTGCTATAATCTTTTTAATTATTTTTTGCCATTCCTTTTGAAATGTCAGATTTCCATCTCTGTGTTTCTAACGCCACCAGAGAAAACTCTGGGATAATTATTAGGACGAAAAATGAACCCATAGCTACTTATTTCTTTACACACACACACACACACACACAAATATATGTGTCAGTATTTTATATATATATATATATATATATATATATGTATGTATATATGTGTGTGTATGTATTATATATTATATACATGCACATGTAGCATACATAACATATATATGTATGTATATAAAATAACCTTCAATTCTCACTGAAGGAGAGGACCCCAGACTTGGAGTCTGACCTGGATTTGAGGACTAGCTGACATTTATCTGTATGACCTTGGGAAAGTTACTTTCCCTCCACATGCCTTAATCTCCTGTTCTGTAAAATCAAAGAGTTAGATGAGATTAATTCTATGGTTCCTTCTCAGCCTAACAGTCAGTAATCAGGTACTGAGGGCCTTTTCTTTACCCAATGCAATGTGGCTCAGAGACAGAGAAATAGATTCGACACACATGGAATGACTTGGGAATATTACAGCATTAGTACACTTGATCTTAGTTGTACAGAGTCCCAGAGAAACAAGGTACAAAGTATGGGTGAAATAATTGAGATGCATAGATGAGGATATCAGAAAGAGAATAATAGTGCCTGTTGTGACAGTTGGCTGAAGCAAGTTTCTCTCTTCCTCATTGTTCCCTCTCCTCTTTTTTGATTCTCATTTTTCTCTCTCCTCATTCTTCTCTCCTTTACTTCTCTCTCTTCCACCTATTCCTGTCATCTGCCCCTATCCTCTGCCTTCTGTAAGACCACAGATATAGAATCAAAGGACCCAGGTTCAAAGCTTGGCTTAAGTACTTTAGCACCACCTGTATGAATTTGAATAAATTACTTAATTTGTCTGAGATTCGTATACCTCATCTGTAAAATGTGGACATTAGAGTTCATGTTCTTAAAGATTCCTCCCACTTCTAAGACCTAAAATCCTTATGATCCCTTGTCTCTCTCCTCTTAGGGAGGAGAGGTAAGCAAACATGCTTTTTATACATTTGGTTGAAGTGATATTGTGGTAAGAATGCTAGATTCAGAATCTAGAAGACCTGAGTTCAAATCCTGACTCAGACAATTACTAGATTTGTGACCCTCTGTTAGTCATTTGACCTGACTAAACTTACTTACCTCAGCTGCAAAATATGGATATAATAAAACTTATTTCAGAGGGTTATTGGTGGATCAAATGAGATCTTCCAGCATTAGTATAGATAGGGTAGTAAGCCAGCCGCAAGCCAGGTTAAGAAATATTTGGAGGTCTGCACCATACCAAGCCTACAAAAGTATTAGGATGCAAACCCACCTCCTCTGTGCTGGCCAAATGCATTTGGGACAGCTCTAGTAGCAGAAGGGATGGCAGGATGAGTTTTATTTCGACTTTGGTTTAGATCATGCTGCTTGTGAGTTTTAAATTAGAATTAAATGAGACACGAATAGTTCATCCAAAAGTCAACAAATGGAGATTCATTTAGCCACAGAAAAAAAAGGATATTTAATGCAGTAAAAGTGTATAACCTTGATTCAGTGAAGTGCAGATTTCCTATATCAGTCATGCTGCTAGTCTACTGGTCAAAGACCTGAAAAGTAGCCAGGAGACTCTTTGTGACTTGGTTTTTGTAACTGAAGCAGCAGGAAATTACATTATGGTCAGAGCCTTTAGACCTTTGAGTCATTTGAGTCTCTAAGAGTCTTTCAACACTTTTTTTTTTGGTCTTTTATTCATTCACTCACTGATTCAATTATTTATCTATTCACTAATTTATTCATTCATTTATTTGTTTGCTTGTTTATTCATTCATTTATCTATCAATCAATCTATCTGTCTATTTATTTAGAATTTTATTTTTCCTAAATTACATGTAAAAACAAATTTTAACATAGATTTAAAAAATTTTGCGTTTCAAATTCTCTTCCTTCTTCCTTCCCTACTCCTCCCCTTAAGAACTTAAGCAATTCAATATAAGTTACACATGTGTAGTCATGCAAAATATTTCTATATTTGTCAGGTTGTGAAAGAAAAAAGACAAAAATAGTTAGAAAAAAGAACTAACCAAAACTTATGTGTCAATCTGTATTCAGTTACCATCTGTTATTTCTCTGTAGATAAATTGAATTTTTCATAAGTCCCTCAGAGTTGTCTTGGATCATTGTATTGTTGAAAATAACTGAGTCATTCACAGCAGATCATCTTACAATATTGCTGTTATTTTGTTTATAGTACATTTCGCTTTGCATCAGATGCTCATGTAATTCTTTCCAGGTTTTTCTGATAGTGTTCGGCTAGCACAATAGTATTCTATCATACTCTCATCCCACAATTTGTTCAGCAATTCCCCAATTGATGAACATCTCCCGAATTTCAAATTCAACATTTTTTTTTAAAAAAATCTCTTTTTGGATGCCAACCTAATAGTGGTATTACTAGGTCTGAGTATGCCTGATTTTATAGTCCTTTGGCCATAGTTCAAAATTGCTCTATAAAATGTTTGAATCAACTTAAAACTTCACCAAAAGTGTATTAATGTGTCATTTTCTCCATATCTCCTCTATCATCTGGAATTTTCTTCTGCTGTCCTATTATCCAATCCAATATGTATAAGGTAGTATCCAGAATTGTTTTGACCTAAATCTCTCCAATAGTGAGTTAGAACATTTTTTTCCATATGGTTATAGGTAAATCTGATTATTTCATCTGAAAACATCATGTCTTTTCATCATCTATCAATTGGGGAATAGTTCATTTTAAGAAATTTGACTTAGTTCTCTATGTCTTTGAGAACTAAGGCCTATCAAACAAATTTGCTCCAATTTGTTTTTTCACAGTTACTATTGCTAATTGTATTTATTTTTTCACAGTTACTATTGCTAATTGTATTTCCCTCCATTCTATTCCCTCCCTGTGATATTTACTCTATTTTCTATCTTCTTTCAAAAGTGTTTTCTTTCTGACTACCCCTTCCCCAATCTGCCTCCCTTCTTTCATCCCCCCCTTATCTCAATCCCCTCATACTTTTCTGCAGGGTAATATGGATTACTATGTTTTTTCATCTTTGAGCCAGTTCTGATGAGAGTAAGGTTCACTCACTCCCTTGTATCTCTCCCATCTCTCCCTTCATTCCACAAGCTTTTTTTGGTTCTTTTATGTGAGACACGTTACCCCATTCCACCTCTCCCTTTCTCTTTCTCCCAGTGCATTCCTCTCACCCCTTATTTTTATTTTTTAAAGACATCATCCCTTCATATTCAATTCACACCTGTGTCCTATGTCTAAATATACTCCATTCAGCTGCCCCAATAGTAAAAATAAGTTCTTATGAGTTACAGGTATCACCTTCCCATGTAGAAATATAAACAGATTAAGCTTTTAGTATCCCTTATGATATTTTTCCTGTTTACTTTTTAATACTTATCTAGGGTCTTGTAGTTGAAAGTAAAATTTTCTATTCAGCTCAGTTCTTTTCATCAACAATTCCTAAAAGTCCTCTCTTTCCTTGAGTTCCCATTTTCCCCCTGAAGGATTATACTTAGTTTTTCTGGTTAGTTGATTCTTGGTTCTTATCCCAGTTCCTTTGCCCTCCAGAATATCATATTCCAAGTTCTCCAGTCCTTTAATGTAGAAGCTGCTAGATTTTGTGTTATCCTGACTGTGGCTGCACAATACTTGAATTATTTCTTTCTGATTGCTTGCAATATTTTCTCCTTGACCTGGGAGTTCTGGAATTTGGCTGTAATATTCCTGGAAGTTTTCATTTTGGGATCTCTTTCAGGTGTTTGGTGGATTCTTTCAATTTCTATTTTACCTTCTGTTTCTAGAATGTCAGGGCAATTTTCCCTGACAATTTCTTGGAAGATGATGTCTAGTCTCTTTTTTGATCATGGCTTTCAGGTAATACAATAATTTAAAAATTATCTCTCCTGGATCTATTTTCCAAGTAAATCGTTTTTCCAATGAGATATTTCACATTGACTTCTATTTTTTCATTCTTTCAGTTTTGCTTTATTGTTTCTTGATTTCTCATAAAGCCATTAGCTTCCATTTGTTCAACTCTAATTTTTAAGAAATTATTTTCTTTGTAAAGCTTTTGTACCTCCTTTTCCATTTGGCCAATTTGGCTTTTCAAGGCATTCTTTTCCACAGTGGCTTTTTTGTACCTCTTTTACCATCTAACCTAGTCTGGTTTTTAAGGTTTTATTTTCTTCAGTATTTTTTTGTGTCTTCTTTACCAAGCTGTTGATGTTTTTTTTTTCCCATGATTTTCTTGCATAACTACCATTTCTCTTTCCATTTTTTCCCTCTACCTCTCTTACTTTATTTTCAAAGTCCTTTTTGAGTCCTTCTATGGCCTGAGACCAATTCATATTTTTCTTGGAAGCTTTGTATGTAGAAGCTTTGACTTTGTTATCTTCTACTGAGGGTGTATTTTGATCTTTCTTGTCACTATAGAAACTTTCTATGGTCAGCATTTTTTCTCTTTGCTCATTTCCCCAACCTATTTCTTGAGTTTTAACTCTTTGTTAAAGTGGGACACTGCTTCCAGGGTAGAGGTTGCACTGTCTCAATCTTCAGGGGAATTTGTATAGCTGTTTTCAGAGATACTTCTTGGAATCTTAGCATTATTTTTAACTCAACACTCTCATTTATTGGACATAGTCAATCAGTTGTCAAAGCTAATAGGTCCTTTCTCTGCAGTACTTGTCATTTCCTCCCCCTTCTCAGTACTTAGACCTTAGTCTAGCCACCATCTCATCTTACCAACATTATTATAGTGGTCTAGGCAGTTAACTTGCCTAAAGTTTCTCAAATATCTCTCTTCTATCTATCTTCTATACAGCCACTGAAGTAATTTTCCTTATGTGTACATCTGACTACGTCACTCCCCTACTTACTGTACTTGGGTGGCTTCCTCTTGTCTCCGATAAAATATCAACTCTGAGCTTTTAAAGCCTTTCATAACTTTTCCATCCTTGTCACATATGATTCCCCTTTTTACTCTACTGTCCAGTCAAATTTGTCATCTTGGTTGTCTTCATACATGCCATTCCATTTCTTGCCTTTCTCCCTTTGCATTGTATTTAGTCTGAGTCCAGCATTCTCTCCCTCCTTACCTCTGTCTTTTAGAATATCTCGCTTCATTCAAGATTCAGCTCAAGTCCCAACTTCTACATGAAGCCTTTCCTGATTCTGCCTACCTGCAAGTATCATCTCTCCAGAAACTACCTTGTATTTACTATTATATTTTCATATATTTATATAATACCTACATCACATATTTATGTATTGTACCCTTACATGGGGTGGTCAGCCACCCACCCTCTCTGAGCTAGTTTGCTTAGACTATCCTAACACTGGCAGGTTTAGGGTCCCAGAAGAATATCTTCAAAATATTCCTAATTTCAAACTCTCTGTGGGTTAATTAGAATAAAGGTTATATTTTCTAGCTTTGCATCACTATAACTCATGAGCCCCCACTGGTATGCTTCCCATTTACTTAAATTCTGTTAAAAATTATGACTCCCTTAGCTCTTAATAAAGCATTTAGTTAATGATAGGACAAAATAAAAATAATAAATAGTAATAACAGCTAGTATTTAGAAAGTGCCTACCATAGGCCAGGCATTATATTTAGCACTTTACAAATATCTCACTTGATCCTCACAACAACCCTAGAAATTAGCTGCTATTATTTCCCCCATTTTTACAGAGGAGGAAACAGAGGCAAATAGAGGTTTGTTTATTTGCCCAGTGTCATATAGCTTGCAAATTTCTGATGCCAGATTTGAACTCAGGCCTTCCTGATTTCAGGTCCAGCATTCCATAAACTGTGCCACCCAGCTGCCCAATTTTATAATATATCACACTTTTATTCATTATCAAGCCAAAGGAAAAGCAATCAATGTATCATAGACCACTTATAAATCTGGGTCACACTTTCCCATCAATACACTTAATATATGAGAAAGAGTGCATACTTATAGAGACCTAATAGGGAGACACATGAGTATAGGCAACTTAAATGATTGGAGCAACTCACCATTCTGAAATACAGGACTTAATGACCTTGGTCAACTCATGAACAATCTGTGTAATAGAAATCTACTTTTTTTTGAAATCTACTTCCTTTCTTGTCTTTACTATCATTATTCTAGGGAACTTTGTTCCTTTTCTATTTAGGTGGCTAGGTCATGCAGCAGATATAGTGCTGTACCTATAGTCAGAGAAGTCTGAGTTCAAATACAGGCTCAAACAGCTACTAGGTTTGTGAACCTGGGAAAATTACTTAATCTCTGTCTCAGTTTCCAAAACTATACAATGGGGATAATAATTTCACTAACTTGTCAGGCTTGTTGTGAAGACTAAATGACAGAATATTTGCAACATCCTAAACACAATGCGTGGCATATAGTGGACACTTAATAAATGCTTCTTTCCTTCCTTCTCAAGCTAATGAGATCATATATTAGAAATATGGAGAACCTTGCAATATTGTAATGACAATAGTAATAGTTCCATTACTCATTAAAATAACATAAATTATTTATTAAACATTTTATTAAAATACATTCAAAAATGCTGAGATTGGGTCATGCTATTTCAATGATAAGCATTTTTTACATCATTATCTTCCTCTGAATATGAACCCAGATCTTCTTTTATGCCAAAGTAGCTACTGTGGTATAAGAAATGATGAGCTGGGTGATTAAAAAAAAACATGGAAAGACTTGCATGAAATAATGAAGAGTGAAATGAACAGAACCAAGAGGACACTGTGTACAGTAAGAGCAATATTGTTTTAAGAACAACTTTAAGTGAATTAGTTATTTTGTATTATAAATACACAAATTAACTGTAAAGGATATGTGAAGAAATTCACTATCTGAATGCAGAGAAAGAACTGATAAGTAGAAGTATGGATAGAATAATTTTACATATAATCTATATATGTGTATATTGTATATACATACATCTACATGTACAAACATACATGCATACACACAAACACACACACACATATATGCCTATTTGTGTCTAATGGTAGCTATCTCTAGTGTGGAGGGGAGAAAAAAGAAAATAAATTTAGATGATAATTTTGTTGTATTTTTGAAATGAATAGCAAGTTTGCATAGGAGGTAGATTTACAATTTCATGTACCATTTTCTTTTTTATTATACTATGTTATGAAAATGCTTGTTTTGCTGCAAAGTCAGTTTTCTGCTTTTTTCAGCACTAAAACTGCTCACATATAGAAGGAGAACTAGGTAATCTCCCTACATAGAATGAAAGCTCCTTACTGGGAAAAGACCCCTCAGTTTTGTCACTAGTTTCCTAGGGCTTAGCACAGTACTTGACACATAGGAGGTGCCTGATAAATGCTTGTTAATTGATTGATGTGGCCATTTTTAGAATCCTAGGTCTGTCATAAAAAAAAAAAACAAACAACAAAAACAAAACAGAACAAAACAAAACACATACACACACACAAAAAAACAAACAAATTAGGATTCAAAGCTCAGTTTTGCCATCAACAGCCTGTATGATATAGAGAAACTCACTTCATCTTTTGGGTCTTAGTTTCATGTAGGTTAAAATGTAAATTTGGAGACATTAAAACTTAAAAAATATCTTTGTCTCTGGGATAGTGGAAGAAAACTGCCTTGTAAACTGTCAGTGTTATAGAAATAGGAATTATTTTAACATTGATAATGGTGATGTTACTTACTCATCCCAATATGGAGATATCCCTAAGTAATGGCAACATACCAAGTAGAGGGTAGACCCTAGTAAATCATACCAATCTTGGAAGTTATTCCCCTCCACAGTCCTAGAGGTGAATTTTGTCCCTATTGTTTTGGTACCATCTCAGCTAAGTAAAGTAAAGTTTACCACCTTATTACTTACAGTAGTGGTCCCAAACTCAAATAGAAACAGAACACTGCAGGTCACATATTGACTTAGAAAAAACATGAATTAATATTATCTGTTTCCTATTGTATTTTTGTTTTGCTAAATATTCCCCAACTACACGTTAATCTAGGACTCTGAAGGGGCCTTTGAGTATGACACCTCTTGATTAGAGAAAAAAAAAATTGGGCTACGGGAACTCTAATTTTCCACTAGGGATTGTGCGGAGGCGAGCATCTATACAAAACAAATGATGGATTCTTGATTATTAATAGCAATAATCATCAAATTGATAGTAATAGAAGTGACAGTAAGGATGATGACAATAATAATTAACATTTATATTGTGTTGAATTTATATGTATATTGAAAAATGCTTGGATGTTTGGATAATCCTTTGAAGTAAGCAACAATTTTACTGAATAAATACCAAATTAAATAAAACCAAATTAAGCTGATTTTATATTGATTAAGTACCAGAAAGGTGATGACTTGTCCATACTCACATAACTCAGAAAATGTCAGAGCCAGCATCTGATCCCAGGTAGTCCTGATTCCAAGCCTAGTTCTTGAGATGCTATATTTCTTTTTTTCTTTCTTTCTTTCCTGCTATATGAATTTCTGAAGGCATTCCTTGCCTAATTATTGAAGTATCATTTTTTTGGTTGATGATTATGCTATTGGTGATGATAATGATGAGATGCATATGTCTGTGACCTTGGACAATTTTCCTCATATTCCTATTCATGTTTTTTTTTTTTTTGCAGGGCAATGGGGGTAAAGTGACTTGCCCAGGGTCACACAGCTAGTAAGTGTCAAGTGTCTGAGGCCAGATTTGAACACAGGTACTCCTAAATCCAGGGCTGGTGCTTTATCCACTGCACCAACTAGTCACCTGCCCCCCCCATTCATTTTTAACAATAGCAATATCAAACAGGGTTTGTTTTACACACATTTCTAAGCTTTCTGCCCAGAGGAATCCAAAAAATGTAGCCAACTCTCACTGTGCCTTTTTTTTAACACTAAGGGGAAAAAAGGACATTGTATTAAACGGTACATCTGGAAAAAATGAACAAACAAATATTCTTCAATTAATTCTTCTTTGGGAGAATATTTATTTAAGTTAAGGTCTTGACAGAATTTAGTAGGATAATCATATTATGATTAACTGTATTTTCAGAAAAAAATACCATATTTACCTCACACAGACTGTCAACTCAACTTGACATTTATTTTTTGCTTTCTGTATGTAAGATACACAGCTAGATAGAACTCTGGGCCTGGAATTAGAAAGACCTGAGTTCAAATAGAGCCTCAGACACTAGTTGTGTGACATTGAGAAAGTTGCTTAACCTTGTTTGCTTCAGTTTTCCCATTTGTAAAATGAGCTAGAGAAGGAAATGGCCAACCATTTCAGTATCTTTGCCAGAAAAACCCCAAATGCAGTCAGGGAGAATCAGACATGACTGAAATGACTGAACAACAAAACATGTAACGGCATGGCATTAGATGCTGGTGCATTAATTTCTTCAGTGAGTTTATGTGCTACTGGAGGGATATAGCTTGTACTCAATCAAGTAAATACAAGTCCATACAAAGTAATATATTGGGGGCAGCTAGATGGCGCAGTGGTTAAAGCACCGGCCCTGGATTCAGGAGTACCTGAGTTCAAATATGGCCTCAGACACTTGACACTTACTAGCTGTGTGACCCTCAGCAAGTCACTTAACCCCCACTGCCTGCAAAAAAAACCCCCCAAAAAACCAAAAAAACCCCAAAGTAATATATTGTTATTTCAAGAGATAAAGAGTATTTTTTTTTAGGAATATCACTTTATTTTATTTATTTATTTTTTTAGTGAGGCAATTGGGGTTAAGTGACTTGCCCAGGGTCACACAGCTAGTAAGTGTTAAGTGTCTGAGACTGGATTTGAAAAACCTGGAAAGACCTACATGAACTGAAGCAGAGTGAAATGCACTGTATACAAAATAACAGCAATAGTGTAAGATGAAAAAAAATAAAATAAAATAAAAATAAAATGATAAAGAGTATTTACACCTGGGTGATAATAAGAAGGGGTTCCTATTCCATGGTGGTACAGTAGCTGTGCTTTGGAAGAACCTAGCGATTTTAGGAGATGTAAAGAAGGAAGGAATATTTTCATTCAGGCATAGGAGGGAGTCAGTGCAAAAGCAAGGAGATGGGAAACTAAATACCATGTTCAGGGAACAATTAGTAAGCTAAGCTTGGGAACTACCTAGGAATGGCTGATTATTAAGTGTTTATATCTCAAAAATCAGTAAATGCTATAAATCAGGGTTTGATTTATTGTTTTGTTGATTGTCTAGCCCTAAGAAAAATAATGGAGAAAATGTAAATAATGCAGATCCAACCTAATAGTGTGTATGGGATTCCCCGCCCCCCCCTCCCCCCACCGCCCTGCCCAGATCTGATTGTTAAACATTTGCCAGCATACCAGAGTAGTGACAAAGTTAGTGGGAGGTCATATTACAGATTGTTTTAAATTCAGGGCTGAGGAATTTACTTTTTTTTTTTTCTTGAAGCAATAGGGACACATTGAGAATCATTAAAACGGCCAGATCTGTGTTATAGGAATATTAATTTGTCAGTTGTGTGGAGAGGCTGACTGGGGATGGGAAAGACTGGGAAAGAGCAATTAAGAGGTTATTGTAGTAGACCAGGAGAGAGAGAATATGAGGGACAGAACTGGGGAGGAATTGTGAAAGTGGAGAAAAGAGGGCAGGTATGGGAGATATTGTGAAAAATAGAATTGACATGACTTGGTAACTGATTGTATATGGAGGAGTGTAGATGAGTGGACAGTCAAAGATGATTTTGAAATAGAACCTAGGTTTTCCTCATTACATTCTTCTAACTATGCCTTTCATAAGAACTGAAGCCTGGGCTCTGTGGACCCTGGATTTATTCTTCATTGGTCCACTACCTCTACTAGTGTAAATATGGACTCAGATTGGAGAATTAGTAATGAATTCGTCTTAATTCAGTCTAACTCATCAATTTTATAAATGAAGAAACAAGTCAGAGAGGTGAAGAGACTTGGTGGCTTATTTACAAGATATAGCTAATAAAAAGCAAAGGCAGAATTTGAACCCATGTGGACTAACTCCAAAACAAGTGCCCTTTCCACATCACCATTTTCATTTTTTTTTCTTTAGAAGAACTTAATAAGCAAATACTTTCTTTTTGATGAGTTTGCTAAGTCTATGTACAATATTTGACTAAAAAGAAAAGGAAAATCTTTTTCAATCAAGGTAAATGCATAGAAACAAAGGCATAATCTGTCTATAAATAGTTCTAAGCAGCTGCTACTCTTCAGCTGAACCTGAAAGAAATTCAGTGGAGTTATGCAAATGAATGTTTATTGTGCCTTGGAAATTCTGTTGTTTACTTATTCTTTGAAAATCTGAGGCAAGAAATGGTAGATTCCTATGTGACCAATGGATAACTTCCAACCTCAGAAAAAAGTTTCCTTTAGAAAACATTTGATTGAATTCTATTATTTTGTCAGTTAGCAAAAAACATTTCATTAGCTAGAATGCTGGACTTGGAATAATAAAGATCTGGGTTCTGATTTCCGTTTAAAGCTTAATGGCTTTGTGAACATAGATGTAGAATTGGTCAGTCTCGTATTTGCAAAATGAATGCAACAAATCAGGGGATTTTGAGTATCCTTTTTATCTATTATATTTTATGTTAAAATATCCCTTTCAACATTATGGGTGAGAAATCAAGCCAGGATTCCTCTGACATGCAAGTCAAACCACAAAGATAATAAAAATTTCTCAAGAATTAAATCAGGTATTTACTCTACTGAAAAATGCTGTAATGTAGAACCTATAGGACTGACTTAGGAATGGGAAAGACATTGATTCAAATCCTACCTATGAATAATAGTTGTATGAGCACTTAATTTCTTAGTGCCCTCCTGAATTCTTTAAGAGGATTTTAGAGATGAGTTGGACTTTGCAGCAATAAACAATTTAATAATACTGCATTAATGGAAGGATTTTTCACATTAGATCTTCCCCATGTTCATAAAATCATTAGTCTATACTGATGTATTCATCCCGGTAATAGTATTGTAGTACCCAAATGCTAAGCACATTCGCTCATTCGCTCCATGAGTAGATGCATTTGGAGAACTTTGTGTTTGACAGGGAATCTTTATATATATATATATATATATATATATATATATATATATATATATATATATATGTGTGTGTGTGTATGTGTGTGTGGCCTCTAAGAATGACATTCCACATGAGATTGGTAAACATTTTAGCTGAGTGTATAACTCATTGTTTTATGCCTCATCTTGATATTAATATACAGTGGTCAGTGAACAAAATATCTTCCTGATCACTTCTGTCAGAATCATTAATAACCTTAACAAATTTGTAGTCTGAGGAGAATTTTCAAGACAGTATATTTTTCCTTACTGATTCATTAAAAAAAATCAATCAACAATGACACAGTAGGATTTTCTATTCCTCAAAACTAGAGTAAAATGGATAATTATTGAGAGAAACCAATTTAGCCATCTACCTGTGAAAAGTGAAGTGGATGAAAATTAATATTTCTTAGACTATGGTATGTGTCTGAATGTCACAGACATTGGAAGACAATTTCAGTTGGGCAATGAATTGGTCCCAGAATCGTGTAGTAAGAAGAAATTTGGGTAAATTCTACTTAGGAAAATGTCTAATACTTAAAATATTCCTTAATTGTTCACTATTGCAAAACACATCTCTTTAATACCAGTATTCTGATAATCTGATAATTGTATATGACTTTAATTCTTAGAAAACTATAATCTTAAATGAAAGTTGTATGTGACTCCAGTGGGCAAGAGAAAGAAGCATAAAAGATGTGAGCAGATTTACATCTGTTATGTATGTATACTATATTATAAATATATTATCAATAATAACTTCTGGATAAGAAAGCCATTATTTTGAGAACATAACAATATGAGGAGGTGAATTTTTAATTTTTGAGTGGGAGGAATAAAAGATATACAACATGATGGTTACACAGGTACCCTCGAAGTACTAAAGCATAAAAAGTCAGTATGGTAGTTTCTCCATGGATAATTTATGGAAATTGTCATCAGCAATGAACAGACCATTTTCAAAAAAAAAAAAAAAGGAAACACAAATTGTTAATAGTCACTTGAAACATTCATCAACTTCACTAATTATCAAAGAGATGCAAATTAAAACAAATTTGAGAGACCATGAAATTGTCAAAATTAGTGAAAAGCACTGAGCCTGAATATTGGCATGATTGTGGAAAAATAGTTATTTCTATTCCTGGTGGAATTGCAAACTGGTAGAATCTCTTTGAAGGAAAATGTGGCAGTGAACAATAAAGGGTACAAAAACAATCCCATCTTTGGCCACATATTCTCTTTGTTGAGAATATAATACTGTAACGATTGGAATAACGCCACCTGCTGGATACTTACTGTAGAAGAGTTCTGCCCATGAAGCGAAGGTCTTTGAGGGCAAGACCAGGAGTCAGGAAGTGACGCGGGCTAGTGGGAGGAGGAAGGAAGAGACTGGCGCTCGGTCTCACTCTCTTTCCTGAGGACGCTGGCGGAGAAGGGAGCTAGAAATGTGCTCTCCCTTTAATAGATAGGAATCTAGGCCTTTCTCTCTCTCTTACCAAATTCTTATTCTCCTTAATAAACGCTTAAAAGTCTAACTCTTGCTAAAGCTTATAATTTATTGGCGACCACTCATTAGATATTTTAGACAGTTTAGCTAGAATTTTAGCCCTTAACAGATGGCTGACCACGAAGAGGAAAGCTAAACTTCAGTCTTCTGATCTTCTGGTTGGGTAAGAAATTTCCCCTCCCTCTCCCTTTAACTGCTAAGTACTGGCGTACTGGCTGTGTTTTCCTTTAAATTTTTTCGAATGGACCTTTTAAACTCCCTAATTACCCTATTTTTGATTTTAGTCTGTTTAACCAGACAAATGGGGGATAAGATCATGTTAATGCTTTGTTTTTGTGGATTTTCTATTTTTCTTTTTATTTTTTGTTAAAAGAGCCAGCAACTTACTCACACAAGGAAAAATCACTCCCTCTCCCAACCATGCTTTTTCAGAGAAACCTGAAGAGATTCCTGCAGCTTTTCCCAATTCTAACACTAATTGTTGCTCTAATTTTGCATGCCTGGAGGCAATGACCCACCCTCTAGAAGCTTTTAATCCCCTAGCACCTGGAGGCAAAGTGGGGGAAGAGGAATCCAGGCCTGAGTTCAAAATCAAGTCTGATTCAAATTGCTCTGGTCCCTCCCCTCCTCTCCAAACCCCACCCTCTACTCCTCCCATGGCCAAGCCCATTGCTTCCCTGGCCCGGGAAGTCCAAAGATCTAATGCGCATGCTCAACTTTCTCTAACTGCATTTGCAGCTTCAGGCTCAGCCCTTCCCCGGCCTGGCTGTGCTTTTGAGACAATCTTAGAAAACTCTTTAAATTCCAGATATGCTCGTTTTGTTCATAATTTTGCTAACCTGCTTTTGTCTTTCATTAGTAATCTTATAAAGCATTTGTATGGTGAAAAGACTGACAGACAATATAGAGGGGTTAAAGAAGAAAAACTTAAGCTGAATAAGAATGACAATCATCAACATAGTTCAAGACTCTGCTTTTGCCATGGAAGGGTATATATTTTACAGAAATGTAGAAGTAAGCAGCAAGGTATTGATATGAGTATTGGGGATTTTAGATATCGGAATCAAGAGTGTTCTGAATTCACTCAGATTATTAACAGTATCAGTTCAGAGGTTACATAGGATTTCTATGCTATTACATATACATTTTGAAATTAATGGTATGGGTTTATTTTCATAGAGATTTTCATGCTTTTGAGGTTGTGTTTTATACTTAGTTTTTAAAACAAGGAGAATATTTGTAAAAGTTTTTTATAGTCATGTGATCAAGTTTATATTTTATAATACTCTTATTAAGTTCATATTCATTTATATTTCCTTAGTTTGAATTTCATTGTCTTTTATTGTTCCATGTGTATTTTCTTCTATTCATTTATCTATCTAATTTTGAAACATTGCAAGATGGTTTTGTTTTTATTATACAATGTTAATTCTAGGAGTATTGTGCTCCCATATTCTGAGTTGTTTGTTTTTGTTATTTTTTCTCAACTGATTATTTGATCAAACTCTTTGAAGCATTTCCCTGGCAAATTGGTTGCCATGGCAAGTGTAAAGAAGTATTATTTTTGATAAGCATATTCAAAAAAAAAAGAGGGGAACATTTGTAAAAGTTTTCTTTTTTCAAAAAAAAAAGTTTTCTTTGAGATTCTGTTGTGCTTTAACTTGTATTTAAATATGTTCTGATTTTTCACAAAAGTAATTGTATACTAAGTAAAAAAAATGGGTATTATTTGAAATTGTTGCGTAATTATATATTGTGTTCTGAGTCAAGATGTATTCACATTTTTTGCAATCATTTATTATCCTCAATTTTAAATCCATATGAGACTTGGATTATGGGAACTTATCATTTAAGACATTAATTGCCTTTATTCTGAGTTATCAGATGCCAGTTGGCCAAGATGCCATCCAATCACAAGAGGAATACATGCAAAGAGCAGACATTGAACTGTTACATGAGGGGAGACATGCACGAAGTTAAGGTATGGCCGAGGGAACGGCTTTTGACAAATGTTGAGGTTGGATTCTCTTGGTTTAATATTTTATTTTATTTTTCCCCACAATATTGTACAGATGGCTGGAAGTATTCATCCCACCCATCTCACTTCTACACCTGGCTTCTATGCTCCCTCCTATATGCCTGATGCCATGGACATCTCAATCCCATGCATCTGATTAAGTCTGACTCAGTTTCTTCCAATATGTTCGGTGGCTTGGACATATATTCCATCCACCTATTTTAAGCCTGGCATACTGTATGGGCAGTACATATTGCTCAAGTGTGGGAATGCTCATATCCCATCATTTCTCTGTTCTTTTATGGTAACCCCCATAATTATCTCAGGTGTCATGATAAATAACAGTGTTGAATTTGGCCTTGACATCTGTTACTAATTATATTAGATTTTAAAATTTCTCATAATGGCACGAGGATAATTAGGCAGATGATGCAAAAAGTGATGAAACAGATAAAAATTATTTTTAATAATTAATATTGCAGCAATTATCTTCTCAATTACCCTCCATAAGGGGGGACTATAGTAATATTATAATTTTAAAGAATGGTTCAATTTTTGTTTTATTATATGTTTCATGTGTAACAACTAAGATTCTGAATTCCCTTAGACATGTTTTTGAGAACTTTCATTGTTTGATTTGATTATTGACAAAGCTATTTTAAAGTTGTGTTAAAGCTCAATTTTGTAGGAAATTTTCCTGGCTGATTACCAGCATCCACACATCAACCCCTGAAAGACTTCCATTCCACGACTACACCTAGAGGACATCTGAGAAAAGACTTTCAGAGACTTTAAATGAACAGTTTTGATTTGTTGTTTTTGTTGTTTTTTTTTTCTCTTTCTGTTATAATATACACCATCTGTAACATGTATTCTCTGCAGAGGCCCTCCCTTTGCAAGACTAATGTCAAAGCGTCGGTTCATGAGGACAAAAAAAATCGCTCCTCTGGACAAAACTTTCCTCTCTTCCTTTTCTATATTGTTGTTCACATATTATTAGTTAGCAATAGTTATCATATTGTTTTTACTGTTCCGTCAAGGAAACATTTTGTTTCTTGAGGAACAACAGGGGGGACTGTAACGATTGGAATAACGCCACCTGCTGGATACTTACTGTAGAAGAGTTCTGCCCATGAAGCGAAGGTCTTTGAGGGCAAGACCAGGAGTCAGGAAGTGACGCGGGCTAGTGGGAGGAGGAAGGAAGAGACTGGCGCTCGGTCTCACTCTCTTTCCTGAGGACGCTGGCGGAGAAGGGAGCTAGAAATGTGCTCTCCCTTTAATAGATAGGAATCTAGGCCTTTCTCTCTCTCTTTACCAAATTCTTATTCTCCTTAATAAACGCTTAAAAGTCTAACTCTTGCTAAAGCTTATAATTTATTGGCGACCACTCATTAGATATTTTAGACAGTTTAGCTAGAATTTTAGCCCTTAACAATCTGAATGTTTTAATGAAAACAACAACAACAATCCTACCTATTCAATGATATGTATTTCCAGTTCAGTTGTTCTTCTTTTGTATCTGAGTCTTTGTGACCCCATTTGGGACTTTCTTGGCAAAGATACTGGAGCGGTTTGCTATTTCCTTCTCTAACTCATTTTTACAGATGAGGAAACTGAGGCAAACCGGATGAAATGACTTATGAAGTATAAAAATAGAACAGAAGTAGAATAATGGTGTATACATGCTGGTAATATATAAAGAAATGCCATTGAGAAAATTGTGTGAAAAAACAAACTTGGTGGGTACTTGGAGTGGTCTGAGACTGTATTTGAACTCAGGTCTGCGTGACCCCAGATTCACCTTGAAGTCAACTAAAATACTAACTATTCTTCATATGAAACTCAAGGCTAGCTATGCTTCAACCATCTTAAGATGATTTTTTTGAACCTAAGAAACCAACCTACTTCACAGCGATATTGTAAAGAAAGTACTTTGAAAAAGCATAAAGTCCCATATAAATGTGAATCATTTTGATGGTTTTTTTTAAATTACTTACGTCAAGAGCTACATAAGTTATAATAGGACAATGAGCTAGTGACCACTTTTTTCATTTTGGTCCCCTTTATGAGTCATCATCAATGATCTGGAAGGGTTAGTAGTACAGCAAATATTAGAATTGAATGGAACCTTAGAAGATAAAATGTCAAAGTTGAAAAGGTCCTTAGAGATTATTTAATCCAGAGGTTCTTAACCTTGTTTGCATCACGGTCCCCTTTGGAAGAGGTCTGGTAAAGCTTATATACTCCTCAGAATAATAATTTTGAATGCTTTAATTATAATACATGGGATTACAAAAGAAGCCGATTATATCAAAATACTATTGTCCAAATATTTTAAAAAATAAACAAGTTCAAAGGTCCCAGGTTAAGAACCCTGCTAACTCTATGATAACCTAATATATAACACATTCTTATTTTACAGATAGGGAAATGCTGACATAGAAAAAAAGTTATCATGTCTAAACTTGCATAATAAACTAGCAGTAAGTAGATCCCCATACCCCCCCCACACACTAATATACCACCCCCTACACACAAACTAGTATATGTTTTAAAAGAAGCAGGAGAGGAGGGGAACTTGAGGCCTGAAACTCGATGGGAAAGGCCAAAGCTTCAACTAGTTGATAAGCCATTAACCAATCACATCTACTCAAATACCAACCCTGAGTTACCTCTCCCTTCCACTTACTCTATTATTATCTGCAAGGTGCTGAATATCTGTGGATAAAAGTATATAGCTTTGCTGACTGGATTCACCATACAAATGTTTTGTAATGACACCTGAGCCCTCATTACTGCATAGCTATCCATTTATAATTTTCTGATTGCCTATCAGACTCTCCATGGTGGATATTTCAAATCTTCTCTTTTCTACCTCTTATATCAAGCCCTCAAATGTAATTCTCATTAGAGTTCCCAAACTTCTGCTTTATGGAGAGAAGAGAAGCCATTATTTATAAATATCCATCTGTCCTCCCTTCCATACTGCAAAATCTTTCATCATTATCCTCCATTCTCCTATTTGCTCAAGTCACTGATAAAGAGGTAAGCCTCCTTGCTAAGACATCTCTCCATTGGTGGTGCGATCCACTTCCTTCCCATCTCCTTTGAGAGCTTTCCCCTTAATCATTTCTCTTTTCTCTTATATTCAATCTCTCCTTATCCCCTGTCTCCCCTTCCCCATCTAGAAACACAGCCACATCTACCCCGTTTGGAAAATAACTTCAACCCACACTGACCCCCCAAGCTATTAATCTATATCTCATCTTCCTTTCACAGACAGATATCAAGGGAGGTCCCTCTACAATCACTGTCTCCATTTTCTTATTTCCCACTCTCTTCTTAGTCCCTTAAAAGCTGACTTGCAACTCCATTGTTCATTTGAATGTTGTGTTCTCTCCTAGGTTAACAAGGATCTCTTATTTTCCAAATTCAATGACCTTTTCTCAGTCCTCATTCTACTTAAGTTGTCTATGGGTTTTGAGGGAGTTAACCACTCCCTTATCCTGGATAATCTCTCCTCCTGTGTCTCCTGTGACATGAACCTCTCTTGCTGAAATTTCTCCCTTTCTGATTATTCTTTTCCAATTATATTTTGCTAGATCACTATCACCTTTCTACCCATGAAATATGGGTAAAATTGGTCCTAATTGGTCTCTCCACCTCTCCCCTCTCCCCTCCCTGATCCAGTTATATATGCCATGACCATCCTCAAAACTAAAAAAAAAAAAGAAGAAGAAAAACAACAACAATCTTTACCACAGATCCTTATTGTATGACAGATCCTTATTGTATGTGGATTAAATAGAAATAATTCAGTTTGGCATTTTAAACTTTCCACCATCTAATTCCCACACACATTTTTAGTCTTATTTTATATTGCTTCCCTTCACATACTCAAATTGGTCTGCTAACGCTTCCTTATATAAACTATCACCAAATGCTGGGCCTTTGTACAAATGGTCCTTAATATGAGAAATGATCTCCAGCTCACTTATTTTTCATAGAATTCCTAATTTAACAGGATCTGAGATTACAACAACAACTGAGTAATGCTTAATAAATGGCTTAAGAATTGACTTGAGGGGGCAGCTAGGTGGCGCAGTGCATAAAGCACCGGCCCTGGATTCAGGAGGACCTGAGTTCAAATCCGGCCTCAGACACTTGACACTTACGAGCTGTGTGACCCTGGGCAAGTCACTTAACCCTCATTGCCCAGCCAAAAAAAAAAAAAAGAATTAACTTGAACCTTGGCATGCAGATGGGTCACAGGTAAAGATGGAGATCAAGAAGATAATATTACTATTTCTTATGTTGATCTAGGGCTTCCTAAGAACAAACACTGGGCATAAGTGAAACTGTCAAATTTAGCAAAGTGTGCATAACACATTTGTAAGTTTAGTTTGCATCATTAACTCTTTCTCCAGCACTTTAAAAAATTATGGTTTTGTTAAAACAATAAACAAAGACAGTTTATAGCAGGGCTTCTTAAACCTTTTTCACTTGCAATCCTTTTTCACCCAAGAAATTTTTCAGGACCCTGGTTATATATGTATATAAAATAGGTACACAGATCAAACATTTACTGCCAAATTTTTTGTGACCCCCCCACACATTTTTATGTGACTCATATGGGGTCACAACCCATAAGTTTCAGAAGCTTTGTTTTATAGCATTTTGCCTATTTCCAAGTGTAAATGCTCATAATGGAAATGGAATAATCAGTTCTTGATAGGAGCTTGCTATGGTACACCCATGGCTATAAGGATTCTTAGAGCATAGGTGATTGGAACATAGAAAGTTTATTGAAATTAAAGGTACGGGGGCAGCTAGGTGGTGCAGTGGATAAAGCACCAGCCCTGGATTCAGGAGTACCTGAGTTCAAATCCCGCCTCAGTCACTTTACAGGTACTAGCTGTGTGACCTTGGGCAAGTCACTTAACCCTCATTGCTCCACAAAAAAAAAAAAAAAAGAAAAAAGAAATTGAAGGTATATTCTATTTTTACATGAGATGATCCCAAAGTGCATCCTGAATTCTTCATCCATAAAAACAGGGCTGTTAGACTAGGATATCTCTAATGTGGCTTGTAATTTTAAATTTTACAACTCTGAGTTTCTGATCACCTGGGGCATGACTTAGGCACTAACCCAGAGGGAAATATTCATTTAGACACAACATGGAGATTTGGCTGACCTCTGGACAGTGCCAGGGTGGGATTCTCAGGGACTTGGTCCCACACCAACTGCTTTGTTCTCTATACACAAATAACTTCCCCTCTTTAATAACTCTCCCCCGTGAAGTTGGGAAGGGGCCAGTTGGAATTGGCAGTACAGTCATATCTCCGGTCCCGGGTTCTCTAGCAATGACTTGGTTGTTGGTGTTGAACTTAGACATGGCTATGGCCAAGAAGCAATCAATACTGTTTATGATCTTCCCTGACTGTGTTCTGGAGCCCTGGGGCCCTTCTGCCTGGGAGCCACAGCCAGCAGGCTCTGAGCCACTGTCATTGTGTATGGGTATCACCAATTGGTTGGCAGAATCAGAGGAATGAATGAGTTCTAGGAGGCACCACACTGTCCTTAGTATGGCAGCACAAGTTATAGGCTGTCAAGTTCTCCTGATTCAGTTTGCTCCAGCAGCAATTCTGTCTCATGAAGGGCTGACAATCAAACACGCGAAACAAGTGCTACATATGAATTTTGCAAAAGTATCACTTTGGGAGAACAGGAACCAAAACAAATTGAGAAATCACATAAATAATTACTCTGAGCTTAAACTACAACATAAAAAGAGAAGGCAAGCAAAGCTGAAATGCTAATTAATGCAAACTTCTATTTAATTACAGGGGGCGACACATTAATAAACCAGAATTGACTACATGTTGAGTAGACCAGCTCTGTGTAGGATTCCCAAGAATGGACATCACAGAATTAGAGGAATGTGAGAGCTGAAAGGGACCTTAGTAGACTGAATGCTAAAGTTGGAAAGGACTTTAGAAGCCTGAATATTAGAATAGAGGATGTCAGAAATACAAGGGACCTTAGACAATGGAGTGGGGTGGAAATGGAAGATGATCTCCTAAGGCCTTTCCAGCCCTTTGAACAGATAACAGAGGATGTGAGAGTTGGCAGGGAATGTGAGAAATTGGATGTCAGAGAAGAAGCAAGGTTTCATAGAGATGGGCTAGGACCTAGGCATCTAGGCTTATAGCCTGGCACTGACAGCAGCTTCGTGATCCTAGGCAAAGCTCTCAAATCACTCTGGGACCTATTTTCCCCACAGGCAAGCTGGAGGTAGTACCATTTGAACTTCCTAGCTCATAGACACACAGACAAAAACACACATCCACACATAAACATGAATCTACTCAATTTTATCGAATTTCATATGCATATATGTGAAATCCTATAAAATGTGAGTATATGTATGTATATGTTACACACATATACACACATATATAATGGATTTTATATACTATATATATAATCTGTTATATATATTAATATAATATAACATAACATAACGTAATGTAATGTAATATAACGTAATATAATATAACATAATATAAAATGAGTAGATTAGACAAGATACGATTTTCTCATGGCCCCTCTACCTCTGGATTCTGTGCTTCTATGGCTGGGCCCCAATAGTACAATCTCTTTTGATGTCTTCAATATATCTGGAAGGGGCCAGACCCAAGGATATTAAAGGTCACTGCTGGTTTCTGTGGAACTTTGTGGTCTACTCTTCAGACAACCCTCCAGATGCCTCCAAAGGGTAACTTGCAGTCAGGTCTTCGGGGGCAATGAGAAGGTTCACAGAGAAGAACTAACCTCTGTACTCTGATGTGGTTGGGATTAGGTCCCAACATGGTGTAAGGGAGAGGGTGACAGATTTAGGGTCAGAGCATCTGAATTCAAAATCCTGGTTCACTTGTGAGATTTTGAGCAAGTTTGCTTCAGATTTCTGAACCTCAATTTGGGGGCATCTAAATGATGAAATAAATAGAGCAGTGGACCTAGAGTCAAGAACACCTGAATTTGAATCCAGCTTTAGACACTTAATGATGATGGGATCATAGGAACATCACTTGACATGAGCCTCAGTTTCCTCATCTATAAAATGGGGATGATTATAACAGCACCTACTCCATAGGGTTTTTGTGAAGATCAAATTAGATAATATATGTAAAGCAATTTGCAGACCTTAAACTCATATAAATGTTGGCTATTATTATATGCTAGTAACTAACTCTAAAGTAAATGGGATTGTAATAGTTGGCTTTGGGTGTCTATTTTGACTCTAAACTCAACAATCTTCTGACCTAACAATGATAACAAATAGGAATGAGTAAATTTTGCGGGAGTAATGGGTGAAAAAATTAGTTATCTTGTAAATTGAGGAGGAGTAAGGCCTTAGTGCCCATGTGACCTCTTGGGATTAGCACTCAGTGACAAGGAATTAGCAAATTCTCCATCCATCCATCTGTCTGTTCAACTAATGTTTGTTTTTACTCATGCTCAGCTCTGTGCTCTGTGATTCTGGGAATATAGAGTTAAATAATACATATTCTCAGATGAAGCAGTGTGAAAGAATGAAAATCTGACAGTGCTAATGTTCAAAACAAGCTGAGATTGATGAGGAAATCTAAGGATATTAGAAAGCTTTTTTTTTTTAAGAATTGTTCCCCCCCTTTCCCTCCCCCACAACTAGTTTGAGGAAAAGAAGACCAAAGAAAGGAAAAAGCATCTGCTTGGGTTAAATTTACAATAACTAATGGTCAAGACTAGACAGTGCTACCTATTCAGCTTGTGTCTTGAATCTGTTTTGCAGCCAAAAAGTATGAGCTTTAGATTAGAAAATGGCCAAACTATCTATGGCATCATGTGACAGAATGACAGGGAATGAATACCCAGGGTACATTAGGAGATACCCAAGAGAGCATCTAAGCTTCCTTGTATGAGTTCCAGTTTGGTTGTCCTATGTGGGCTACATGCTTGGTCACTAATGAATCAGTCCATGTCATTGTCAAGGCCCTGTCAGTGATCTGGAAAAAAAATCACAGAGAACAGGGAAGTTACCGTGAGGTTGAAGAAGGTTCAATACCATCACGATTTAAAAAAAAAAAAAAGGAGTAGAATGAAATCTGTAAACTACACTTGACTTAAATTCCTACTAAACTTTTAGAATATTTTATTCAAGGGGTAGTTGGTGAACCTATAAAAAAGGAAGTGAGCATCACAGAAAGCCACCATGACTTCATCAATAATAATAGGTTATGTGAGATTAATCATATTTCTGGGGCAGTTAGTTGGCACAGTGGATAAAGCACTGGGCCTGGATTCAGGAGGACCTGAGTTCAAATCCTACCTCAGACACTTGACACTAGCAGTGTGACCCTGGGCAAGTCACTTAACCCTCTCTGCCCTGCCCCCCCCAAAAATCATATTTCCTTTGTTGAGAAGTTTACTGATCTCAGTGAGGAGGGAGAGGTGCTGTAGGTTTACCTGGATTCCAACTAAGCATTTTACAACCTTGTTCTTTTGAACATAAGTGGGCTAGCTAATATTTTACCTTCATACTATCCTTTCCATCCAGTTCCCCTCCTCATCCCACTTCTTGTCTCCATCCCCATTGCTACCACTCTGATACTCTGATGTAGGCCCCTCATTACTTCACACCTGGACTGGTACAATAAACCTTCTAGGTGTTCTGCTTGCCACAAGTCTCTCCCCACCCCAGCCCACCTTCCCCTCAGCGGGCAAACTCATCTTCTTAAAGTACAGGTAAGATCATTCTTCCTCTTCCTACACACACATTGCAGTGCCTCCTTAGCACTCTCCAGAAAATTCATGAAACCCTCTGTTTGGTGTTCAATGCCCTTTATAACCAGAACCCGCCCCCTCCACCCCACCAACCCCTCTCCCATAAATTGTCCAGTCTTCTGCATTCTAATGAGAGTAGATTTCTTGCTGTTTCTCCATCTCCTGACTGGATATGCCACAGACAGGCTCTCATATTTGGATTATTCTTCCTCTATATCTCTGCCTCCTGGCTTCCCGGACTTTCTTCCAGTTTAGTAAAATCTCAACTTGTACAGGAATACTTCCTGATTCCTCCTAACTCTTGCACCTTTCCTATGTTTGTTACCTCCATTTTATTCTGTACATCTAGTTTTGGATGTATATAACTGTTTATATGTTGTGTCCCCCAGTTTTCTGTGAGCTCTGTGAGAGTAGGGACTGTCTTTTGACTTTCTTTTTATCCCCCCAGTGCTTAGCACAGTGCTTGGCACATAGTAGGCACTTAATTAATATTTGTTGACTGATTGACTAATACATTAAGGCGGATTTAAGAAAAAGACTGCCTGGGACTTACCCATAAAGGCATCATTGGATTGATGTCACCTTGGACAGCATTTCAAACAGATTGCTTTCCTTCCCCTCTTCATTGTTTAACATTTCATCAATAACTGGGATAAAGGCATGGATGGCAAGCTTATGAAATTTGCAGATGACTTAAAGCAGAAGGGATAGCTAATACATTGGATGAAAAGTGTGAATTAAGGGAAAAAAAAGATCTTGACAGGTTAGCTACTACACCAAATGAAATAAAATTAAATTTAATGGGGATGCATGGAAAGTCTTACATTTGGTCTAAACAAATACAAAACTGTATAAATGTGTGGCTGGAGCTCAGCCTGTTTGGAAAAGATACAGGACTTCGGATGCTCATTTTGTTGTTCATGTGAAAAAAGAACTCTTATTTTACTTGATTACCACAAATTCAGGATGAGTCAAGAGTGACTTCGAGGGCCCGAAAAGGTAATGTGATGTTATGCTGCATTAAGTGAGGAAAATTGAATAGGATCAGGAAAGTGACAGCCTCCCTATACTCTATGAGAAATATATAAGGCAGTATTGTGGTTGGATGCAGCACTTTGTCAAGAAGGACCTGGGTTCAAAACCTGACTTCTTTTTTTTTTTTTTTTTTTTTTTTTTTTTGTGAGGGCAACTGGGGTTAAGTGACTTACCCAGGGTCACACTGCTAGGAAGGTGTCAAGTGTCTGAGGCCGGATTTGATTTCAGGTCCTCCTGAATCCTAGGCTTGGTGCTCTATCCACTGTGCCACCTAGCTGCCCCTGAACCTGACTTCTAAGACTAAATGCAATGACAAGGGGCAAGTCAGATAACTTCTTTGAGATTCTGTTACTCATCGTAAAAATGGGATAATAACAGCAGAGTAACACAGGTTGTTGAGACACTCAAAGGATACTTTGGCAAACCTTATCTTTGCTTTTGTTTTAGTCTTCCGTAGTCATATCATGTCTAGAGTAAAATGTTCAGTTCTCGGCATCATGTATTAGAAAGGGGCATCGACAAGATGGAAGATCCTCTAGTGGAGGGCTGACCAAGATAGTATAGGGCTTTAGTGTCGTGTCTCACTAGGATGATTGCAATTATTGGAATTGTTAAGGTGAGGAAAGAAAAAGGCTTAAAGGAGAAATAATAACTACATGTTAAACATTTGAAGGAGAAGGCACCTGAAGAGGCTTGTTTTCCCTATCACAAAAGGGGGAGCCATGAACAATGGGCAGAAGGTGTAAAAATACGAATTTCAATTGGATGTAAGGACATACTTGCCAATACTCAGCATTACGGAAAAGTGGGTTGCGCTGCCTTATGGGGGGGGTATTCAGAGAAAGTCTGGATGATCACTTGTTAGATATTTTTAGATGGGACTCATACATATGTCTGATTGATGCTCAGAGATGGACTCAGAAGTCCCTCCCAATTCGGAGATTCTGTCTGTATAGGTAAGGAGACCAACACTGATATCATGGCACATCATAAGTATGAAGAGACCCCAGTGTTGTGGAACATGTTTTTACAAGGATCAGTCAAAAAAAAAATTGTGCATTAACCACCTTCCTAGAATTCAATGAAAGGGGTAAATTCTGATGTGAAAGAATAAGCATCATCAAAACCGGGACAAACTGGGCCTGGCTTCATCAAGAATTTTATTATTGGGGCAAGTAGGTGGTTCAGTGGATAGAGCACCGACCTTGGATTCAGAAGGACCTGAGTTCAAATCCAACCTCAGACACTTAATGATTACTAGCTGTGTGACCCTAGGCAAGTTCACTTAACCCCAATTGCTTCACCCAAAAAAATATTATTAATAGTAATTAGCATTTATGTAGCCCTTTTAGGAGTGATTTGATCCTCAAAACAGTCCTGTGAGGTAGGTGCTGTTATTAACACAAGTTTACAGCTGAAGAAACTGAGGCGTAGATGTTAAGTTACTTGCTCAGGGGTCATACAACTAGTAAGAGACTAAGACAGTTTCAGACTCGTGTCTCCCTGACTCCAAGTCCAATGTTCTACCAACCCTCATTGCCTAATTTTAAATTCCTTTCCTCGAAGTCAGTTGTTGGGGGATTAGTATAATGACACTTGACAAGAGGATTGCTAATGCTTTCAGTGAGGGAAAAAACAGTACTTGACCTAACTTAGGGGCCGCCAGGAGACAGTATTGATTCAGCATCTGAAGACCCAAGTCAAAAGGGCCGCATTTCTTCTACAATGAATGCTTCCCACCCAACACCCCAAGAAAGTAGATAGAGTAAGGCATGATACTCCATCTAACAGGCTGAAGAAACTGAGGTTTGGAGAAACAACAACTTAAAATGACTCATCAGACACAGGCAATGAAAAGCAAGTTTTCTGACTATGAGTCAAAGGCTCTTGGGATTTAAGATTTTTGGGGTCACCTACACTAATTGCCTTTATTTTAGAGAGGAGGAAACTGAAAGATTAGAGAGATGAGAGGCAAGGTGGTATAGTGCATGGAGTTGCTAGCTACAAAGTCAGGAAGATTTGGGTTTCAAATCCTGCTTTCTGTCACCTAATGACTCTGGTGGCCATGGGTAAGGGGATTAACCTCTCTGAGCTTAAACCAGGTTTCCTCATCTTTAAAATGAACATGTAAAATACCCGTGGTACCCTACGTTTCAAGGTTGTCATGAGGGTCTGATAAAAATGATCATTAGTTATTATTACCATCATCATCCTCATCATCGTTATCCATAGCCACATTCCTCATGGTAGTGAGACCATAACTTGACCCTGTGACTTCTGACATCCAGGGCTCTAATGATTAAAAAAAAAAGATGGGCACCTTATAAAACTGCTTTATAAACCCTTCAACTCTACTGTGTATTCCAGGCCTGGAAAAAAAAATCCCCATCACTCCGAGGGTTAGAAGAATGGGAAAAAGGAGTTTCTCGATGAAGACGTAAATCTCACTTATAGATGTAGCCTTTCTTGACACTGGGGGCTTACGCATTTCTAATGTTTGGTCATAAAAATAATTTGAAAGTAGGAAATGAAAGTGATCATGTTATTTAAGGGGCTTTTATCAATGGTGGCCCTCTCTCATTTTAATAAATGAAATTTGTTGTATGCAGCTGGGATTACTGAAGCATGCAGATGTACTATCTGCCCAAGAAGGGATTTTAATAATTTATATCCTGCAAGGGTATTTTATGGACAGTGGCTTATAATCATCTTATTGCTCCAAAATCAACATTTACAGCAGATGTCTGTGACCTGATACAGTTGATAGTCTTATCTCTTTATTAAATGACATGACTCAAGACCTGCCTCAGAACCAAGGGGTTTGTGAAACTGATTCTATTGGGGTCTTAATATTTTATTCTCCAGTATGAATATTTCATCTTAATTAATATATTTGAGGTGGAGGGGGGAGTCTTAATTTATCATAAGGCTTTTTGGACTTTGAAAATGTCCTTGACTAGGAGGTTTGATCAGGCCAATAAACCTGATGCTAGGATTTGCCCCTTGACCTGCTCCCCAGTTTAATCAGCATATGGCTTTAAGCTTGCTCTGCTGTGGCTAGATCCAGGATCTGGGACTACATTCTGTTGACTAACTGATCACATGACTGTTAAGAACTGGAGCTGAAGCCATCCTGCCTCCTTGTGCCCAGATGTCAACTCCAGAGCAAAAGAGCCAAACAGAAAGGCAAAGGTGGATTTTACTTCAATAAATCAACAGGGAGTTTTTGAATATCTTTGACACTATGGTCGCCTGATGTTTTCAAGTTTGTACTGGTTTCTGGGATGCTAGGAGGGGAGCCAGGAGCACAGGAGAATGCAAGGTGGTCCTCAGTCTTAAGAATCTACTTTCTAGGGGGCAGCTAGGTGGTGCAGTGAATAGAGCACTGGCCCTGGAGTCAGGAGTACTTGAGTTCAAGGTCAGCCCTCAGACACTTGACACTACTAGCTGTGTGAAAATGGGCAATTCACTAACCCCAAATACCTCAAAAAAAAAAAAGAATTTACTTTCTAGTAATGACAAGAAGTACATATGATACAAGGGAAAGAGCAGCAGACTTATAGGTCAGAGGCATTTAGAGCTGGAATGGATATTCTAGTTCCTTTAATTTAACCCCTTTCAATGTAAAGATGAGGAAGATAGCATGCATATATTGAGTGCATACTATATGCCAGGCATTGTGCTAAACACCGAGGGAATAGAGGCAAATTCAAGCAAACAAAAAAGAAAAGAAGACAATCCTTGTCCTCAAGAGCTTAGAGTATGGGAAGGGAATAAACATTTATGAAGCAGTATCCTCCAGCTGAGGATATATGGCACAGCTTCTGCTCTCTCATGAAGTCAGTCCCCCAGTTTTGTTTTTGTTTTTGTTTTTTTTAATGGAGGTAAGCAAGAGGCAGCTAGGTGTCGCAGTGGATAAAGCACCTTCCCTGTATTCAGGAGGACCTGAGTTCAAATTCAGCTTCAGACACTTGACACTATCTGTATGACCCTGGACAAGTCACTTAACCCTCATTGCCCTTCCAAAAAAAATAAATAAAGGAGGTAAGCTATTATGCTCACAGCCACAATGCCCCATGCTAAGTGTTTTAGAAGTATTATCTCATTTGATCCATGTAGCAACATTGGGAGGAAGGTACTGCTATTAGTACCATTTTATAATTAAAGAATCTGAAGCAAACAGAGGCTAAGTTACTGGCCCACAGTCATGCAACTATTAAGTGTCTGAGGCCGGATCTGAACTCATGTCTTCCTTACTCCAGGCCCAGTTCTCTAGCCATTGACAGTGGAGACAATGTTGTTTGTCCTTTGTTTGTAAAGAGTACCAGTGACATCACAGGGTGATATCTTGACTCATGAGTGAATTAGATGTAAGTGAAGCAGAGTTGCACAATATTGCCAACCTCTCTCTCTCTCTTCCAGAGTCATCAAAGTCAAGTGCAAGACAAAAGTCAGGATGACTTGTGGTAGCCCAGGGTGCAGTGGATAACCCTGGCATCTTTGAGGTCTGACCAAGCTCTAAGCGCTCTACTCCTGTTTCACATACACAGCTGCCTTCCCTCCCCCCTACCCCTGCCACAGAGTCAGTCTTTATACATTTATCAGTACACCTCTGACATTTTAACAGGAAGTATTGTTAAACTAACTCACATGTATTATCTCCTTGATATTAATTTTGACCCATATAGAACTTTACATCTATCTCTATCAGATTTCATCACATTGACTAATATGGAAATATGTTTTACATGATTGCACATAGATAAACTATATCATATAGCTTTACCATCTCAGGGAGTAGGGAGGGGAGGGAAGGAAAGAATTTGGAATAAAAAAGCCAACAAATGTTAAAAATTGTTTTTACATATAATTAAGGGAAAAAATAAAATATCATTAAAGTTTTTATAATTTTATTTGGTCTTTCATTGTAATGTGTGTATATATAACATACATATACATATACTATACCTATATAATATATACATCTAATACGTCTATAACACATAGTATACAATTATACATATGTGTATATACACATATAACATTATGTACATACACACTTAAATTTGTTACTAACTCATTCATTCAATTCAAATAATATTGATAATTTCTTATAAGAAAACATTGTGCTAGGTCCTATAGCTACATAAACAAAATTGAATCAAAATAGAAAAGTCCACTGTAAGCTGATGACACATTCCCTGTAACATATGATCTTAGAGAGCTGTCTGGGTGCTGAGAAGTTAAGACAAGGTCACACAGACAGCGCATGTCAGAGGCGAGGATTGGATACAGGTTTCCATGACTTTAAGACCAGCACTCTCTCCACTACACCAGTGATGTGAGACTCAAATAGAAATGGATCCATGTGACTGTATAATGACTTAGAAAATCACAAATTAGCATTATTTATGTAGATCAGTATTTTTTTTTCATATTGTTAAAACATCTCCATTTTAATCTGATTTGGCCCACTGGAGTTTTGTTGCCTGTGAACCTTGAGTTTGAAACCATAACACCATATTATGTTGCCTCTCAGTAGATAAGAAGATAAGAAAATGCAAGGCATTCTGAGGAGGAAGAGGGAGAAGGCGAGGGAAAGGAAGAGGGAGAGACAGAGAGAGAGACAGAGAAACACAGAGAGACAGAGAGACTGAGACAGAGAGAGAGAGAGAGAGAGAGAGAGAGAGAGAGAGAGAGAGAGAGAGAGAGAGAGAGAGAGAGAATATATGCAGGAGCACATTAATGACTGGGACCTGAGGCAGGACAGGGCAGGGAGAGGTCTGGTCAAGGAAGCATTTATTAAGGGCTTACTGTGCACCAAGCATTATATAAAACACTATGAATACAAATATAAGAAGAAAGAAAGACAGTCCCTTCCCTCAAGGAGCTTATATTGTAATAGGAGAAGGTAACACATAAAAGGAAACTAAAAAAGTGAGGATGGGGTGGGGGTTGTGGCTATAGTACTGGGAACAGGGGCATGGCAGAGGAAATGCAGAATGTAGCCTAGAAAGGAATCAGACACGGTTGGACTGGGGAGGTGATACCTACAATATGTAAACTCCAAGTCAACAGGACCTTTCAGGATGAAAAGGTTTCTAGAGTGTGGTAGAGAGGTCGAGAGTACAGTCTAGAGAAGAATGAAATGGACAAAGTCTTGAAGGACATCCACATTTAAGTGATAAAGATGAATAATGATGGACAAAAAAAGAGGCAAAAGGAGAATCTCCCCAGTAGTTTGTTGGTGAAAGGGAGAAAAGATCTAGGTCATGGTAGGGTCAAGTGAAAATTTTTCTTTTTTTAGGGTGTGGAGACTTGTAAATTATACATTTATAGGGAAGATGCTAATAAAAAAGGAGAGATTGAAGATGAAAGGAAAAACAGGAAAGACTAGAGCAGATTCCTGAAGTGCACCCTTTAACCTTGTATCCTCTACCAATTTGACAAATAAAATATTTTTTAAAAAGTAGGATAGATAGACCCCTTGGTATATTCTGGTACAAGTATCTCTTCAAGTTAATATTAACATAAATGATTAATATGGTGGTTCCAGGTCTTATAATCAATTTCAACTCCATCTAAGAAAATGCAATATCACCTAGCCTCTCTCGTCTTTCTCCCCACTGATAGCATGAAAGAATTTGTCAAATGTTTGTTGACATCTAAGCATACTACTGTATGCCTTTAGCATTCCTCTGATCTATCAGTCTAGTTACCCTATCAAGCAAAGGAAAGTAAATTAGTCTGGCTATTGCTTGTTTGTGATGAAGCCATGCTAGCTTTATATTTCTCATTTATGCTTTCTGTAGAAGTAGTGGACTGAATTCAGTGAATGGAGATTGGGCTTAGTTGAAGTGAGACTTGTGTTCAAATATTACCTTTATTTCACATATTGTGGTGACCCGCAGTAAATCACTTACCCTCCCCATATGCCTCGCAGACAACAAGCCTACAATACCAAGCAATAGGGCAATTTGGTGTCTGTTACTGGTGAATGGAGTTCCCCAAAATGACAAAAATAAGTGTTGTTCTATACTCTTATTTTTTTTAATTGTACACAAATCACCCCTTTAATAATGTGGGTCTATGAATTTTGCCAGAAATATCAAGTCAAGGTCATCAATCCATAGTTTTTTTTTTAAAATTCCATCCTCTTCTCTTTTTTGAAGTCAGATATTTTTTGGAAAGAATTATATGATTTTGGAAATAGTAATTGTTTCCTATCACCAGTCCCTATGACACCTCTCCTCTTGTCTAAGATTTTTCAAAGATCATCAACAGAACCCCGTATATCTTTTCTAGGGTTTAGATTCTGAATTAAATTGAGTTAGGTTAATCAGGGTTCTTGACCTTGTTCCTGTCAGAGGTCCCTTTATCACTGTGGTGAAGCTTAGGGTAACTTCTCAGATTAATGTTTTTAAGATGAAGAAAAATAAAGCATAAAATTGTTACAAAGGAAATCAATTATATTAAAAAACTAATCGAAAATGTTTTTATAAATGTTCATGAATCTTTGATTAAGAAGTTCTGGACTATGAATTTTGATTCCTGATTATGCTTTCTTTTCTCCTGCCCCCAACCCCCAGCAAACTATCTCTGATTTTTCTTGGGGTCAGAAGATCTTTGTTTGAGTCCTGGAGCTGTCACTTAACTAAATGTTTCATATTCAGTCAGTTTCCTTATTTCTCTAGACCTTTGCTCATTTAGAAAATGGGGCATAACACTGGTACTGATTTACTTCATTAAGTGTTTCTTGTTTGCATGGGACTAAAGTTTAGATGAGCCATGTATTTTCCCTTATGGAAGTTACAACCTAGGGAGGATGATACATATAAATAGATAGGTATAAAAATAAGTTTGAATAGATAAATCCATTGGAACAATGAAACACAGAACTGCTAAGTGTAGTCTGAAGAGGAGATAACGGTACCTCAGAACTTCAACTCTGAGTTTGTACTGACCTGATTGAATATTGGAGGGCTTCCCACAAATGACTCTTGGGCTCTTGCCTCCACTCAGGGTATCCCCAGGGAACACAGAAGACAGCTTTGGTATACGTCCTTACAGAAAAGATAAAAGAGGTCCTTAGCTCCTGTGCACCCACCAAAGCTTACGATACATCAAATAAAGGATGTCCTTTATTTGACCTGACAGAAAGCACAACCCCCAGCAATCTTGACAATTCTTTTTCCAGTAAATCCAACATCCCCATGAGACCTGAGCTGTCTCCCTGACTTATAGCGCTACTCAAAGACTAAAAAATGGGTTTTGCTCTTGGGGTGGCTAGAGAGCCAAATCTTCTGTCCATCAAACAAATACAGATTCCATATCTCACAATAGTAATGAAGGGTAGGGAAAAGGTGCTCTTGCACATGGTGGTTCTGCTCTTAGCTACTCCTCTACTTTTGGGGCCATAGTACCACCTCTCTTCTCTCCATAAGGCTTGGCTCTGGAAGTCAATTGGAAGTTTTCTTCCCTCTAGGAGTCTGGGTACCAGTTATGCCTCTTCTTTCTACAAAGATTGATACAAGAATTTCTCCTCTGGATGGTTTCTCCTCCATAATTCCATTATCTCTCTGTCACTGACTCTTCATAGCTGTCACCTCTTGAGCCTAAAATTTCACTGGGGAAGGACTGTATGGGTGATTGACCATCACACTTCCCTCCTCAAGGGGTAAAATACTCCATGTCTAGGCCTCTTTCTCATATCTCTCCATATCTCCAAGGATAGGACATGCTTTTCAGGACTCAGTAAGTTGTACCTAAATGGTTGTTCTTGTTGTTGATAATGGTGATGGTGGTGGTGACTACAACAATAATAATCTTCAACATAGTATCAAATATGAATCGCAGGTTAAGAAATCTTCCTTTATAGCAATAGGAAGTCAGAGAATGACTCACAAAAGAGGTACTATCTGCCTCACATAGAGAGGTGATCGAGGTGCCGTATAGCTAACATTAGAAACATATAGCAATCCAGAGAAGAGAGCCTTCTGTTTGGGTAGGATAATTTTGGGAAGGCTTAATAGAAGTATTGTGGGATTTGAACTAGATTTTTAAAGATGAATCGCATTTCAATGAGGGGAAGATGAAGTGGAGGACCTTATAGAAGGGACAACAGCATTAAGGAAGATGTAGGCAAACATTAATAAGAAGAATATGTCACATGCATAATAAGTGAATAATAATAATCCAAAATTTTGTTTCACACTTAAAAAGTTGGCAAAGATGACAGTAGCAGTTAAGTAGGAGCCAGTCAGTGTTTAAAGCAGCTGTGGAAATTCAGACCCATTAATATACTGTTAGTAGAGCTACAAATCGAATAACAACCATTCTGCAAAGCAATTTGGAACTAGGCCAAGAAAGTAATCAAATGAACATAGAGTTTGACCCAGAGATCCTACAGGTAGCCACATAACCCAAGAAAGTCAAGAGAGAAAGAAAAGGTCTCATATAGGGAATAGATACTAGATTTTGATTTCATTAGGATCTCTGTGGGCAACTTCTCTTGCGTATGGCCACTGAGAAGTGGATGGACTTTCTTAGGGTCACGTAGCCAATATGGTGCAGGAGCTGTATTTGAACTAGGTCTCCGTCTGTTTGAGGGTCAGATCAATATCCATTATGCCTTGCTTCCTCTATAAATGTACCCAAAACTATTCATAGCAGTAGCTTTGTCTGGGCAAAGAAGTGTGAGAACAAATTGAATACTACATCAATTGGGGAAGGCATAAGAAATGATGAATATGAAGAACTCATAGAAGGTTGAGAGGATTTATATGGACTGATGCAAAGTAAAGTAAATAGATAATGGGAAACCAGCATAACACAATAGCTCTACAAAAATATAAATCGAAAAGAATAATCACTACATCAACTAAAACTGATATGTTTTGCAATTAAAATGACAAAGTTAACCCCCACAACCAACATAGATGAGAAAATACATCTTTTCCTTTCTTTTCAGAGACAATGAATGTGAACATTGTATTTGATGTCAGACTCCACTGATAAATGGATAACTTTTCCTAGGGCTGATTTTACATTCTTTTTTTATTGTTTTCCAAAAGATGCTACACATATATGTGGTAAGACCAGTGTAGTAAAATTAGGGCAAGAAAATGATGCAATCTGCGCAGACTGGGCAGGCATGATGACTTGTGATATCTTCATCTGGGGTTTGGGGGAAGGGGGACACTTGCAAATAGATTACCTAACAGATCCGTTGGAATAATTGAGAGTTACAAGGGTCAATTTCAAGGGTTTGTAGGGTGGGGAAAGAATATAATTTGTAAATGAAAGAGTTGTTTAGATCAGTAGTATCAAACTCAAGAAAGGGTCACAGTAACACATTGACTTATAAAAGCCACAAATTATCATTGTCTATGTTGAATTGTATTTTTATTTATTTTGTGTAAACATTTCTGATTATACTTCAGTCTGATTGAGCCTATAGCACTCAAAACTTTTGGGGGGGTCTGACCTGAGTTTGTCACCTGTGGATTTTGTCCAACTCTTCTTGATCCTATTTGGGGTTTTCTTGGCAAAGATACTAGAGTGGTTTACCATTTCCTTCTCTAGCTCATTTCCTAGATGAGGGAGACTGGGGCAAATAGGGCTAAGTGACTTTCCCAGGGTCACACAGCTACTAAGTGTCTGAAGCCAGATTTGAACTCAGGAAGGTGAGTCTCCTGACTCTAGTCTTGGCACTCTATCCATTGTGCCATATAGCTATCCCAGTATGTTAGGATGTGATAAAGAGAGAAGGAAACAAACATCTATTAAATACTTACTATTTGTTCAGCAAGGTGCACACATAGTACATACTAAAGTGTTATTTCATTTGACCTCTACAACCCTGTTAGGTAAATATAAAATACAAAATGTGTCAATAAAATTTAGAAAGATCCAAATATCAATCATTAAACCAATAAGCATTTATTAAACACCCCACTATGTGACAGGCACTATGCTAAACTCTAGAGATTTAAAGATATGAAGATGATTATGGCTTAGATGTTAGGAAAGTGATAATATTAGTGGACGGCAGGGATAGAGGTGGAATATGAAATAATCCTGGACTGAGTAGCTGAAGAGCTAGGCTGTGTCAATGTCAAGGTGATCATGATCAATTCACTTCTTAATTCTATACCTCAGTTTCCTCATTTTTAAGATGAAAGGATTGGGCCTAACCCAACTCTTAGGTTTCCATCCAGAACTAATCTGTGATTCTGGTTGCATAACCAGGGTGAGATGACCATCCCTTCCATTTGCCTTTCTATTTAGAACTCTGATTTATAGAAGACAAGATGCTATTGCACATTCTTGAGGAAATGTGTGTTCAACAACAACAGCAAAATTAAACAACCTTTATTAAGCACCTACTGTTTTTAAGCTCTGTGCTAAGCACCTTTACAAATATTGTCTCATTTGAACCTCACAACAATCCTGGAAGGTAGGTGCTGTTATTAACTCCATTTGACAGTTGAGGAAACTGAGCAAAATAGGAATTAAGTGATGAAGAGATCAAGAGATAAAGTCTCTCAGATGATTAACCTGATAGGGAATGCAGATGGATTAGAGAGCGCAGATTAGAGGCAGTGGAGTTAAAGTAAGGTCCTGGGAAAAGGGGGAATAAGGGGAGTGGAAAACTCTTCCATCCTCCCCCTTCCCGCCCACACAATTTTTATTTTAAACTTCTCCTGTATTTGAGAAATTACTTTTTTCTGGGGTGCTGGGCTTCTCTGCCCTATTCCTGCCCTTCCTCCAATACCAGGCAAGGGCTCTGCAGGCTTGAAGGTAAAGTTATCCCTAAGGAGTGTGGTCAGAAGCCCAACATTGCGGACCTGTCTCCTCTGGAGCAGCCCCATGTTTAATTATATGGCTTGGGCTTTAAGTGCGCTTTGGACTCAGAGTTGCACAAGCCTGCAATTTTCTATAATAGCTCTGGGAATGTGAGCCTGGTGACCTTATGTTTATTCAGAATTGATGTTGCATGTCTGACGCTGCAGAACTATATATAGTCGGGCCCAGCCAACTAAGCAATGACACAGAAAGCCGGGCTGGCAGTGAGGAGCACAGCTGAGGGCTGGTTCTTACTGCACAGATTGTGGGGGGCACCTCTGCATGGACCTGGAAAAGAGCCAGTTCTGGGAGATGGTGGAGTCTGTGGTTGAATGTACGTTTTTAGCTCTGATTCTCCAAGTTCTAAGGACTGTTCAGCTCTCCTATTCTATGGTGATTTCTATGAGTTTGTAATCTTGATCAGGTAGGTGGTTATTGACGAGGTGTCAAAACCCATTGCCTGGAGCCCCACATGCCCTACAACACTCCCAAGTATGCCAGCACCAATTAAAATGCAATTGGGAAATATTTTTAAAATATAATAAGATAAGGGCAGCTAGGTGGCCGCAGTAGATAAAGCACCGGCCCTGGATTTAGGAGGACCTGAGTTCAAATCCAGCCTCAGACACTTGACACTTACTTTCTGTGTGACCCTGGGCAAGTCACTTAACCCTCATTGCCCAGCAAAACGGAACAAAAAACCAACAAAATATAAGATATAGATAATGCCGATATTAAGTGTTTTTGTAAGTCATCGTGTAGTCCATAAGACATATGGCATATATGTAGGCATGTATATATGCATGTGTGTATGCATGGATATATACATATCTCTGTGTATGTATATACATACACACATATGTATACACATACATATATACATAGACAGACAGACACACATATATACACACACATGCACAGCATATATATATATAGTATATATATATATATATATATATATATATATATATATATATATATGGCATAATATCCCTGTTTCAATCTGAGTTTGGCATCACCAGTGTAGAGTGGCTAATTTCACTTGGAGTCAGAAATATCTGAGTTCAAATCCTCACTTAACTCTTATAAGCAGTGTGACTTTGGGCAAATCATTTGCATTCTCTCTGCCTACATTTCCTTACAAGCATAATGAAGACAATGATCGTCCTTACGTGACAGGGTGGTTATAAGGAAATAGGTAATGTATTTAAAAGACCTTGCAAATTTTAAAAATCCATAGAAATATCAGCTATCCTCACCATTATTGTTATTGTTGTTATTATATCTTATGGCAGAAGTTACTAGAGCTGGAAAACTCTTCCATCCTAAGGACATAGAACATTGGCCCTGGGACAGACATCTGAGGTCATCTAATTAATGGGGAGGTAGCCAGATGGTGCCATGGTGCACAGAGTACTGGGCCTAGAGTCAGGAAGGCTCATCTTTCTGGGTTTAAATCTAGCCTCAGACATTTACTGGTTGTGTGACCCTGGGCAAGTCACTTTACCCTGCTTGTCCTCTGTTCCTTATCTGTAAAAAAAAGCCAAAGAAGGAGATGGCAAGCCACTTTGCCAAGAAAGTACCAAAATGGGGTCATAGACAGACTACAATCCACAGGTATCAAATTCAAGGCCAAGCTTCCATAAATCTCCTGAGTACTACAGGCTCGACCAGATTAAAGTCTAATTGGGGAAATATTTGACAAAATTAAAAAAAAAATACAATACAACACAGGAAATGTTAATTTGTGGTTTTTTAAGTCAACATCCAACCTATAGCGATCCTATTTGAGTTTGACAGCACTGATCTAATCCAACCCTTTCATTTTATAGATGGACAAAATGAGACTTAAAGGGGAAAAAGTGATTTTCTCAAATTTACACAGTGAGTTAGTGTTGGGCCTAAAATCACACTGAAATTCTCTGAATCCTCATCCAGTGCCATGTACTCTGAGCAATCTGATGGCAGGAGGTAGATAAGAGGGCAAATTTTTACACACTTTGAAAGAGTGTGGACAGTGATGTCCAGTTGCCTCGGACTTGACTTAGGCATAATAAACAAAAGAATGCACCTTTTAAGAGAAGCTCCTTGTGAAAATGGTACATTGGGAGGCACTTTGAAGACTCTCTGAACTGATCAGCCCCCAAGCCTGTAACATATTCCCTCCCTGCCTACACCTCCTGGGGGTCTCATTGTTCCCTTAAGTATTTCCCAAACTACCTTGTATTTGACTACTTTGTATGGTTTTACATTTATTCTTTTAATATGTATGATGTATGGTATATGAGTATAGGTATAGATATATTTATCTTCTAATTGTGGTGCAGGTTTTTTGTCAGTTAAGACTGACTCTTTGTCATGCCATTTGGGATTTTCTTGGCAAAGATACTGACATGGTTTGCCATTTCCTTCTCTAGCTCATTTTATAGATGAAGGAACTGAAGTAAAGAGGGTTAAGTGACTTTCCCAGGGTCACACAGCTAGTAAGTATCTGAGGCCAAATTTGAATTCAGGAAGACCTTCCTGACTGTAGGCCCAGTGCTATATCCAATGCCCCCCAGCATCCCCCATATTTAACTATTTTGTATAGATTTGTATTTATTAATTTTATATTTATGCTATATATGCATCAATATATATATAGCTATGTATACATGCATATGAAACATAATGTTATCTATAATATATAGTATGTAGGTATATGTATATATTTATATCATCCATATCTATATCTATTTATTCATACCTATCATCTATCTTTCTATGATCTATCTTACTATGTATGCAAAGAATGGTCTTCCCCATTAATACAATGAGGGATAGCTTCACTTTGTACTTGTATCACCAGAGTCTGGCACATAGTATGGGTTTAGTAAATATTCTCTGATTGGTTGGTTGATAAGGCCCTTCCAGATTCCATTTTCTGAGGGTCCCTTCACTTCTAACTTGATATTTTTAACATTCTGTGGTGTAGTTTAGTGGATACTGGCTTTAGAGTCAGGGTGCAGGAGTGTTCCAGCTCTGCTATTTAATGGCTTTGTGACATGGGATAAGTCCCTGCAATACTCTGCGCTTCTATTTCCTCACCTGCAAAATGAAGGACTTGTATTAAAAAATCCCTGTGGTGCCTTCCAGTTCTTATATTTGGTAACTCCATGACTCTAAACATCCTTGGACTGAGTCCATCTGCCACTTAGAAATGGTTATTATTCTTAGGGTAAAGGAAAGGAATTCTACCAAAAAAATAACACCAGTGAATAACTCACAGCTCTGAAACACCTTAGCTTTCCATAGTGTTGTCCTTGAAAAACTCTAGGTGGCAGTGGTACTATTTATTTTCCCCATGTTACAGGTGAGGATGCTGAGCCTTTGAAGGGCCATCAGTTTACCAAGGATCACACAAAGTATCAACTCCAGTCTATTAACACCATGTCCAGTGTTTTATCAACCACAACCATGTACCTCATCAACTCACATTCATGGGTACATGGCAAGTGGCCCAGGCAGGGAGGGAATGGTTTATGTGATCCTGCTTGCTATCTTGATCCCGGCCCACGCTCGACTCCTGAGATGTCCTCCGTGATCCAATTGCAAAGATGACCAAAATGATTGGTGATGTAGTTCAGTAGCCACATTTCAAGGCAATCTGAAACTTCCTATAATCAATGAGATGGGATCTTGAAAGCTCATTTTTCCATTTCTACTTAATTCTTGGGGTCACAGTCGGGCTGCCATGGAAACCTCCACTGCTTCTTCACCCGTTCCTGCATTGGCTCTTGGCTCTTGAATGTCTTGTAGTCTTCTGAGAGAGCTCCCACTTTACTATCCAGACTCTGCATCTTCCAGCCCCACCCAAGAAAGCAATCATGGCTCCATGAAACTATGGAGGATGTAGATTCAAGAGACACAATTCTGACTCTCAGATGACCCACTTATTATTCACATATCTTTGGGGGAAGTTGCTTACCCATTTGCTGAACTCATTTGCAAAAGGCTATATCAACCCATCACAATTCAACATGAGGTTGTTGTACGGATCAGATCATAGAAATTTAGAACTGGAATGTACCTCAGGGTAATCATCTTCTGATGGTTGTCCCTTTTCAGTTGTGTTTGACTCTTCATGGACCCATGTAGGTTTCTTGGCAAAGATACTGGAATGGTTTGCTATATTCTTGTCCAGCTCATTTTACACATGAGCAAACTGAGGCAAACAGGGTAAAGTGACTTTCCCAGCTAGTAAGTGTCTAAGGCCATATTTGAACACAGGAAGATGAGTCTTCCGGGCTCCAGACCTGGCAGTCTATCCACTGTGACCTAGCTGTACCCATATACTCTGTCTACTCATTTTACAGATGAGGAAAATGGAGTCCAGATAAATGAAGTGACTTGCTCACCTCCCCCTAGCACTTACTTACAATTCTGGGACTTTAACATGGGTCTCCCACCTCCCAGACGAGCATTTTTTCACCACAATGAGATAATGGATCGAAAACACTTTGCATCTGTTCTAGTGCTCTCTAAATGCATTTGTGACTGTCAACCAGAAGAGAATATAAATGAGGGGTGATTATCATTGGTGCCTCTTTTTCATGTGGGTTTACAACAGCATAACCCTGTGGAAACTGATTTAGAGAATGTCTAGATGGAAACCAGCATGTGCAGTAAGATCCAAATATCAAATTTCCTGTTTCTAAATTTGGAATCAGAGGATATGGGTTCAAATCCTGTCTCTGTCACTTGCTACTTGGGTCACCTTGAGCCAGGTGCTTACTAATCTTTATGAGCCTCAGTTTCCTTATCTGTAAAATGATGGTCTTGGACTAGATGATATCTGGGGTCTTTTCAACTCCAAATGAGTGATCCTATATATTCCTATGATTTAATGAGCGAATCATATGGATTGATGCACAATATACCTGAATTATGGAAGGAAAAAAAGCAATTCCCTCCTACTTTTGTCACAACTATCTAGGAAAGGTGATGCACGTACACTATAAATGAGTTGTATAGATACCACTTTGCATGAAAATAGAAAAAAACACTAGTCTTATAGTCAGAAGACCTGAGTTCAAATTCTAGTTCCTTTACTTATCCAGTTTACTCACCTATAAAATGGCTACAATGATTCCTGTACTGCCATCTATCCAATTAGAGGATTTTAAGTTTAGAAGGACTTTGCACTTGGCTCTCCCCCCAGCCAGGGGAATCCTAATCCCCCCATCTCCTGTGCCTCATAGTTTTCTTGTATTCCTTCAAGGCTTGATTCAAAATCCTGCCTTCTTTAGAGACCTTTCCGGGGTCCTATCAGCAGCTAATGATGCGTTCTTTTCTCAGCTGATCCCTCTGTCTAATCAGCATCTTCCATTTACCTAATATTATGTAGATGTCATCATTAGAATGTAAGGACCTCAAAAGCTTTATTTGATAGTCCCCCACCCCTCCAACTTATCACAGAGTAGGCTTTTTTTTTTTTTTTTTTTTTTTTTGCGGGGCAATGAGGATTAAGTGACTTCCCAGGTCACACAGCTACAGAGTTAGGTTTTTAATAAACGTTTGTTGACTGAGTAATTTACGTAAAATAATCTTGCTCAACTCTTTTCTTTTACTGATAAGGAAACTGAAGCCAATAGGGTGTGCATAATTGTGTTTCTCAAGTTCATTCAGCAAGTACATAGCAAAGGAGATGTTCTAACTGAGGTTTTACAAGGTTTTGGGAAAGAATAGTTTTTTTTTTAACATTTAAGTGCTATAAAAATGTGTTAGTCCCTTTTATTAGCATCTTGAATGATATATGACAAATAATTTTCCCCTTCCTGAAACTAAAGAAAGAGGATCTTCTGATATCCTTTAAAGGAACACATTTCATAAATAAGAGTTCATATTTGTAGGGACCATTAGGTTTTACAAAATAGTTTATGTAAATGATTTTAGTGGATCTTCACAAAGGCCCTTTGAGGTAAGTGCTGCAAGTATTGTCACCCCCATTCTACAGATGACAAAACTGAGGCTGAAAGAAGGGAACTAATTTTCCTGGCTCATATAATTAGTGTGTATCTGAAGGGGAAGGAAAGGGAATAAGGATTCCTTTTGTGCCATCTGTGTGCTGGATGCTGTGCTAAGAACTTTTTACAATGATTATCTTATTTCATCCTCATCACAACTCTGTGAGATGGGGCTATTGTGATTCTTATTTCATAGTTGAGGAAATTGAGGCAAACAGAGGTTAAGTGACTTATCCATGGTCACATAGTAAGTTTTTAGGGCTGGATTTGAATTCAGGTCTTCATGATTGTAAGTGCTATAGCCCAACTTCTTGCATCACAAACTCTGAATCAAACATCCTCATTTACCTGTAAACTGGGTAGCTAGTTATGGGGAATAGAATGCCTGGCCTGGAATCAGGAAGACCTGAGTTCAAATTCGTGCCTCAGACACTTACTAGCTGTAGGACCCTGGGCAAGTCATTTAACCTCGGTTTGCCTCAGTTGTTCTCATCTGTAAAATAGGCGGGAGAAGGAAATAGCAAACTGCTCAAGTATTTTTGTCAAAAAAACTCCCAAATGGGGGGGCAGCTAGATGGTGCAGTAGATAAAGCACCAGCCCTGGAATCAGGAGGACCTGAGTTTCAAATATACCTCAGACACTTGACACTTACTAGCTGTTGACCCAGGCAAGTCACATAAGCCCCCATTGCCACCCTTCCCCCCCCAAAAAAAAACCCCAAAACAAAAGCAAAAAAAGCAAACAACAACAACAAAAACTCTAAATGGGTCATGAAGAGTTGGACACAACTGAAAAACAAGCGTAAACAACAACAAAAAGAGGGAGATTCATTTCTGGAGAGATTTAGCCTCCCATATGAAGAACTTAACTTAATTGGCCAGAGCTTCTATTTCTAATTTCCAAAATGACATCCATGCTATTCGGCTTTCCGTTCATCTGGCTATTGGGTATCAAAGCCTTTTAAACTTTAAAGCACTCTAGAAGTGTGAGCTATTCTTACTTCTGGTATAAAATGAACATGCTTAATTAGATCAAAAGTTGAGAGTTTGGAACTCTCTGAGCCCCGTAAATAACAATGATTGCCTATAATGTAATGTACTTGATTACTACTGAGCCTTTGCTATTTTTTTTTAAAGAAACAAAGTAATAATTATGTCACATAACCTGCTATTTCAGAAACAGAGCATTGGGGTATTAGAGCAACTGGCTTGAAAGGTCTGATGCTTTCAGATTTTAGAATTTAGAATTTTAGAATGTACTGACAATGAAACTATTGCTGGGTAACAATGGGCAAGTCAGTTCTTTACTCCCACATCAACTACTCAGTACATACTTTCAAACGTTCTTCCCATGCTCCTCATGGGCCAGGTTCAGCAGATCATTTGCCCTCAACCTGCCCCTGGATACCGCTCCCCATGGTTCTGTGGGTGTTTGGCTCTGTCTTCCTACATCCAGTTTTCCCTTGGGAGACTGATCTTTTGTTCTGTCTGGCCTAGGGACCCAAACCACTTAGCAATACTAGGATTGATCAGGCAACAAAGGGAAGGTCACAGTAGCCAATTACCTCCTCTTGACTAAACTCAGTCCTAGTTTTCTCAGGGACTCTCCTCTCTGTTTCTACTCTGTCCTTGGAATCGTCCTGCATGATCTCGTCCTTTCAAATTCCTTCTGTTTTCTGATACCAAAATCCAGCTTTCTCCTGACAACTCTGTAACTCTTGGAAGCCTGTATAAACCTGGCTACTTCTTTATCTCACATCACTTGACAAATAGGGCTAGAAGGATAAGTTAATACCCTTCTTTCTCTCCAGAGTCCTTTTTGGATCCTCTCTTTACAAGACTCAAGATGGGGAGTGAGGGGTCAACAACTTTTGCATCCATTCCCCCCAAAACCTTCCTCTTCTTTTTTGGAAGAATAAGGCAATTTATCCAATTTTTCAAATGGGGGGCATTGATGTTATCTGTACCTGGATCCCTCCATATACCCATGTCTATGGTTAGAGAAATTAGACTATTTTTGAGACTGATTTCAAGGGAACTGGAGGGAAACTAAACTGGTTGGGAAAGGGGTGGGGTAAAGCCCCTTGCTACAGGGAAGAGAAAAAGATTTGATGCCTTTGGTGGTGGCTCTTAGGGAGATGAGATGCTCCCTTCCAAAATAATCTCAGCCAGGATGAAGGCAGGGAATTGGTCAGGTGTCCTACTCTTGGCTCAAATGCTGAAGAATATATTGGCAGCCCCAGCTATGTGTAATGCTGCTACCAAGATGCATAAGGGGAGTGAGGCGGGGAGGTGCATGGGATCAAGCTCAACCCCCAGGAATGGTTCCAGGAGCAAGGCTACCTCAGGACAAGGGCTGTTATGGCAGTGTCAAGATGGGCTGGTGAAGAGGGATCAGGAAGTTTGCTGCTGGGCTAGCTACTGGTCAAACTACTTGAAGAATTTTCTGCATGCTGTCTTTGGCATAGATAGCAGAGGCACCTGGGGATCCACTTGTCAAAGATACACTCTAGCATATACTCCAGAAAACAACAAAACTGATTTCTGAGCAATACAGGCAATAAAAAGGAATTATTGAGTCATTTTTCCAACCCAGTGGAACTAAGGAAAGTTAGACAGGGAGGTCTGTGGACATGGGGATAGGGGATGGCCAGGAGTCACAGTTCAAGCAGCAGATGAATCAATGCATTGGCTGTGGTGGTAGGGCGCCAACTCAATACCCAGGGGACTGAATCACTGGGCAGAAAATATTGCAGGGGATTCCTGTTATTTAACCATGGGAACAGGAGGTGGGTAACATCTATCAGCTCTGTTGCCCAATTATCTAGTTCTGTGTCACAATTCCATGGTGATAGGAACAATCAGAGGGAGTAGAGGCCTTATCTTAGAAGGATCAGCTACGGAAAGCAGTTACCCAAACCAATTAGCAAATCATGCCACATTGGAATCACTTGAAAACTTACAGACTTTCCTTCCTCCCCTGCCCAACTGAGCTTATGAAATAAACAGAAGTACATAAAAGACAAGTTCAGCCCAGACATTCCCGCTTCCCCCCAGTTGAGCAGAGCCTAACTCTTTTTTATTTTTCCTAACTCTTATATAAAACCAAAAGGCAAGAAGTAGGCTGGAAAATGAGCAAAACAATAAAAAGAACCTGATCATAAAAGCTTTGATATAGATAAGGAAGCTTAAGAGGCAAACTCAGAAGAATACAATTGACCCACCCTCTAACATTATCATTCACAATTCAATACTTCTATACCTTTAAAACTCACCCCAATCGAGACAGCTAGGTGGTGCAGTGGATAGAGCACCGGCCCTGGAGTCAGGAGTACCTGAGTTCAAATCTGGGCCTCAGACACTAAACATATACTTACTAGCTGTGTGACCCTGGGCAAGTCACTTAACCCCAATTATCTCACTAAAAAAAAAAAACAAAAACAAACAAACAAACAAACAAAAAAACACCCCAATCTATCTAAAGCACTATCGCTCTCATCCATGCCCCTTCATGCCATCTTCTCTGTTCTCCACCAAGTTCAGGACTTGAATCCAAAATCTTTATTCCCCTGAATCATTCAGCTACCCAAACCATCCGGCTCATCATCCTTCTCTACCAAGTCACCATGACTTCTATAAGTGCGATTGTCCCCACCCCTTAGAGATAAGTGATTTAACTATGGTAATATTCAGTATATAGATTGAGAACTGTGATTTAACCTGTAGTTTAAGCAAATAATAATGGAGTAGTAAGAACACACATGTACTCTGGTTCTGCTATCTCAGAGAGCATCAACTCACCATCAACTCAATTCCAATTATGGTTAGGCATCCACCAATCAGCTTAAAGGTCAACCACCAAAATAGTAACTCCTGAGCTAGAACAGACCAATTGGAACTTGAGGAAAAAGCCATCTACTGGAAATTAATAGATACCTCTGGCTGCCATCAGATTTCCAACTAGTGTCATTTTTGCAATTTTAGCTAATGGTCCAAATGGACAAAGCCAAATTCAAGGGGTTAGCAAGTTGGATCACTCATTGTATTGAAAAACTTATCATATATGTACCACTTGGGTTGTGGTCTATTTTGTGTGAAGACCCATTGTGTATAAATACCCCCTGGGTCCTGAAACTCGGTTACTTTGGTCCTAGACCTGAAACCGGCTTTATTGTAAGATAGCCCTCTCCTCAATAAACCAATTTTCTACAGCTGAAGACTTTGGTTTTCTTTATCTAACCCTGTGACTGAGAAAATTTTGGGACACTCTGTCTCTAGTTTTACTACAACCATTTATAGGAGTTTGTCAAACCTTAGAATCATTATCCTATTAATCCATTCCACTTGGAACTCTCCACCCTTGGCGTGTGCTGCCCACACTGATGAGTGAGTGAATGAGTGTAGAAATTCAGCTGATCTACTTTATCTACCTACCCAAGATCATGTTTCATATTTCATTCATCAATAATCCCCAGACACCTCTGCCTATCAGGATATATTCTGTCTTTCCTACCACCATAAGCATATCACTCTCCCACCATTTTCCAATGCTTTCTCTCAGAAAGTAATTAAATTAATACTAAAATTGCCACTAGAAGGGGCAGGAAGACTGGCTGATTTAGGATTTCCACTTATTATCCCTATGCCAAGATGATGATTTCTTTCTTGACGTCCTCTTCCCCATTTGTATATCTTCCTATTAGAATTTAAGCTCTTTGAGGACAGGAACCTGTTTAACTTTTGTATTTATATTAAATAGAACCTAGTGATATACCCAGATAGATGCCTGGCATGGAGTAAACACCTTGAGGTTTGTTGTTTTTTTTCATTCATTTGTTTATTCACTTGACCCCCAACTCACCCAAATGAATTGTCCCAGGTGCCAAATTCCTAGTTATATCATTGGTAAGAGAAAAATTTTATTGGAGGGGTAAAGAGAATAATCTTCAAAGTGGTGCCATGAGTACTATATTATAATCCTGGTTCAATTAAAAAACATTTTTTAATAACCGCCTCCATTCAAGATAATATTAGAAAAAAGAAAAAAAGAAAACTCAGATCAAAGGCCATGCTCTGAAGGAGTGAACATTTTGTTGTGGGGGGAAAATAAGTGCACAAGTGACTGATAAATGGGATAGTGTTTAAAAAATAAAGTCTCAGGCTTGGTAAAGGTGTAGGAGAAATTTGAAAAGGAATAAATCACTTACCCAGGAGTTTTCACTGGTTCTTTCCCATGCCTGGAATTCTGTTCTTCCTCATCTCTGACTCCTCATTACTTTGGCTTCCTGAAACTCTCAGTGAAATCCCCTCTCTACAAAAAGTGTTTCTTGATTGCCCCTTAATACTAGTGTCTTCCCTCTACTGATTCATCTCCAAGTTATTCTGTATATAATTTATTTGTGCATAGTTATTTGCATGTTAGTCTCCCCAATTAGACTGTGAGCTCCTAGAGAGGTAAGGGAAAGATCCATACAAAATGCTCTAGGGAAATTGAAGGATGGAGAGACCACTTTCATTTAGGGCAAGGGGGAAGGCTTTATAGTGGAGATGAGGCCAAAATGAAATTTGAAAGAAGGGGAAATTTCTTAAACAAAGAAGGAAGGAAGGAAGGAAGGAAGGAAGGAAGGAAGGAAGGAAGGAAGGAAGGAAGGAAGGAAGGAAGGAAGGAAGGAAAGTAGGAAAGTGGAAGAAAGGAAGGAAGGAAGGAAAAAGGAAGGAAGGAAGGAAGGAAGGAAGGAAGGAAGGAAGGAAGGAAGGAAGGAAGAAAGGAAGGAAAGAAGGAAGGAAAGTAGGAAGAAAGGAAGGAAGGAAGAAAAGAGGGAGGAAGGAAGGAAGGGAAGGAAAAAGGAAGGAAGGAAGGAAGGCAGGAAAGGAAGGAAGGAAGGAAGGAAAGAAGGAAGGAAGGAAGGAAGGAAGGAAGGAAGGAAGGAAGGAAGGAAGGAAGGAAGGAAAGAAGGAAGGAAGGAAGGAAGGAAAAAGGGAGGAAGGAAGGAAGGAAGGAAAAAAGAAGGAAGGAAGGAAGGAAGGAAGGAAGGAAGGAAGGAAGGAAAAAGGAAGGAAGGAAAAAGGAAGGAAGGAGGAAGGAAGGAAGGAAGGAAGGAAGGAAGGAAGGAAGAAGGAAGGAAGGAATAAGAAGGAAGGAAGGAAGGAAGGAAGGAAGGAAAAAGGAAGGAAAGAAGGAAGGAAGGAAGGAAGGAAGGAAGGAAGGAAGGAAGGAAGGAAGGAAGGAAGGAAGAAGGAAAAAGGAAGGAAGGAAGGAAGGAAGGCAGGAAGGAAGGAAAAAGGAAGGCAGGAAGGCAGGAAGGCAGGAAGGCAGGAAGGCAGGAAGGCAGGAAGGCAGGAAGGCAGGAAGGCAGGAAGGCAGGAAGGAAGGAAGGAAGGAAGGAAGGAAGGAAGGAAGGAAGGAAGGAAGGAAGGAAGGAAAGAAGAAGGAGGAGTATATTCCAGATCTGGGTAGAGGGGACCTGGTGGGAAACAGAATAGAAAATTAAGGGAACAGCTAACTAGTCATGCAATTTGGTTGGAACAAAGGTTTGAAGGGCAGCATTATGAAATAAGGTTGGTAAGGTAGACAAAAGCCAGATTGTAATAGGTTTCGAGTGTTAGGATTTGTACTGTTTTTGATCCTAGAAACAATAGTGACTCATGATGAGACTGGTATAAGAGGAACTGCACTTTAGGAAGAAGATTTAAGCAGATGTGCAGAGGATGGATTGGAGAGGGACAAGAAGGGAGGCAGAAAGACTGATTAGAAAGCTTTTCAATGACTCTATATGCATAATTGATATCACATTTCTTGCCTTCTGAATGAGGGAGAAAAGAATTTGGAAATCAAAAGTTTTTAAATGATTATTAAAATATTTTATATGTAATTGGGGAATATTTAATGAAATAAATAAAATATATTTAGAGGTTAAAAAAAGGAGCAAGTGAAAGGTTAGTTCAGTAGAGGGGTGGTTAAGGGTCTGAACTAAGGTGGTGACTATGTACCTGAAGAGAAGAGGGTGTTGGGAGAGATGTAGAGATGGAATTGGTAAAACATGATGAAAGATTGCATATGGGAGCTGAAGGAAAGAATGGTCAATATCATCAGACTCCCTTTTTCAAAAAATCATAAACCTTTTTTCTCTCATCATGATAGAAATGCATCAATTCATCTCAAGTTGTTTTAGTTCTGAAATTGTTTACTCAGGGTCCACCCCTGATTGTTTTTAAATATACCTCTCAAGCCACCATAGTCTGAGCTTCGGGAAAAATAAGTCATTGGACTATTGATGATTTCTTATTTTCATTTCCAAATATCTCGAGACGCCCTTCTTAGAAGTTCCTGTCTGGGAAAAGGCAATTTAAATGATAATAGGGGAAGGATTCAACCCTATCTGAAAAAACACTCACATCTAGAAGACTGTAATAAATCTCTCCTTAGGGCCACTGCGATTGTACTAATGGCCCTGACAAGCACCTCCTTTGGGACCACCATTGCAGTAAGATGGAAGTTGAGGTAAGTGGAAGAATGAGAAAAAGGGAGGGAAGAACAAAGATAGGTGGTCCTGCTCTTTGCAGTGCTGCCTCCTGGAACCTGAGTCAGCGATCCGAGAGGTCAAACCTGGAATGCATTAGTATCCACAAAATGTTTGTTGAGTAGAAACTGGCATTCACCCTGTATTATCATAGGATGGAGGTCCTGCACAGGGGAGGATTGCATTTATAGGGACAGTATTTGGAGAAACAGAGGCAAGTTTTCCAAGATGGGATTAATGCAGGAAGGTAAAATGCAGGTGATTTTTAGGCATTGCCAGATTAGTGGATCTGTAAAAAGTGAAAAGCCAAGCAGGTAATACAGATGGATGGTTTAAACTGGATGTTCCCAATCTATTCCTGGAGCACCTGGCCATTGCTGAGCTCCTGAGAAATGTCCTCTAAATCACAGAATATTTACACCAGAATAAAACAACAGTCCTCTGGAAGTTACAGCCCTTCGAAGCAGGCCTTGACCAATTCCAAAATGGTGCTAGAGGGTTATAGACTTAGATCTAGAAGAGAACTTAGTGGAATGGAGTCAAACCCCTTTACATTACAGATGAGGAAACTGAGTCCCCGAGATGATAAGTGTTTTTCCCAGAACATTCCATGGCTGGACCCTGTACTTTGGTACAGACATGTTGAGCCTGGATTGATCTCCCTACTCAACATTTTGCTCTTAGAATGCTAAGTTCTCTCTAAAGTTCTGTTTAAATGATGTCTTTGACAAGAGGTCCTTCATGATTCTTTCAGTTGTTTAGTACTCCACAGCCCCCAAGTTATTTTGGATTTATTTTTAAATTAAATTAAATTAAATTAAATTTTTTGCGGGGTGATAAGGGTTAAGTGACTTGCCCAGCTAGTGTCAAGTGTCTGAGGCTAGATTTGAACTCGGGTCTTCCTGAATCCAGGACCGGTGCTTTATCCACTGCCGCCATCTAGCTGCCCCACTTCGGATTTATTTATTAAAAACCTGTGTTCATGTACTTATCACATGTTTTCTTTGTGCCCATTGGAATATCATCTCCTTGAGTGAAGATTGTTTTCATAATTTTTTTTCTTTGTATCTCCAGCAATTAGTCTGATGTTTGCCTAGTGCAAACAAACAACACTTAATCAATGCTTAAATTGATTTGTGGGACCAATTTTTAATTGGGGAGTGCTAGCTAAGCGGCTTGCCTCAATATTCGAGCAAGGAAGGAAACAGGCAGCCTCCCTCAAACAGAACAAGATTTATTTTAACAAGAACGAACTTAAAAAAAACCACACACACACAAACAGGATCAGAGGATCAAGGGAAAGGAAATAAAATGGGGAAAGGGGAATTATAATACCTGAAAAATACCACCGCCAGGAATCAGCTGAAATACGCCGCAGAACGCCTGTTGCTTTCCAGCTTCCACCTAGAATGCCCAATTTCTCCTCCCCAAACCTAGAAAAACACCCCACACAGTCTCAGCCAATGGGATGGCACTCTGACAGTCACATGACTGCCCTCACTAGGCTTCCAATCATTATAATTTTGCCAGGCCCATGGTGATGACTGAGGTGCCAGAGCCCTGGCAATGGCTACAACCAGTGGGGTAGCACCGCGCGGCCTGCGGAAGCCCCAGGCCAGTGTACGCTAAGGCATAAAAACCTCAAATAACAATTAATTCTTTACAGATTTGAACATTGGTTTAGTAATTTCAAATACAGACTAACTAGAAAATGCGTATGAAATGTTAGAGCTAGAATGGCTTTTAGACCATACAATGTTAGACTAATCAGTTAGGTCTTGGGACCAGGAGTCAGGAAGATTTGAGTTCAAATTCAGCCTCAGACCTCTTACCAGCTGTGTGGCACCAGGAAAGTCACTTTACCTCTGGCTACCTCAATTTCCTCATCCTGTAAAATAAGGATAATAATAGCACCTACTGTCAGGGTTGTTATGAGGATCAAATGAGATAATATTTGAAAATTGCTTCACAAACCTCATGGTTATATTTAAATATTATTACCAGCACCACCATTACCACCCCCACTATAACAACAACACAAAAGAATTAAAAGCTAAATTTCTTTTCTTTTCTTTTCTTTTTCTTTTTCTTTCTTTCTTTCTTTTTTTTTTTTTTTTTTTTTTAGGTGAGGCAATTGGGGTTAAGCGACTTGCCAGGGTCACACAGCTAGTAAGTGGTCAAGTGTCTGAGGCTGTATTTGAATCAGGTCTTCCTGGACTGTAGGGATGGTGTTCTATCCACTGTGCCACCTAGCTGCCCCTTAAATTTTTTTAAAAGCTGAATTTCAAGAAGTAAAGCGACCTTATTTAAGTTGGAGAAATATGACAACAAAGCTGAAACTTGGCCTCAGATCTTCTGAGTACTAGCCCAGTTCACTGTCCATTGCACTAGGCAACATCCCCATCCCTTGGCCTATTGGTTAGAGAGAATTCAAGTGACGATTTCTCATTGTCACACAGAATTTCAATTAATATCATATAACCCAGAGTCTTCATTTTTATTGATGAGGAACCTAGTGCTCAGGGAGGAAGAAGAACTTTGTCCAAAGGCATACATATAGGAAGTTGATGGCTAAATCAGGACTTAATCCAAGTCTCCTTTTATGACACCATACTAGTGCTTAATCCTGTCTGATCCCTCTTCCAATGATAGTATTTTAGAAGACAGTGATCACATTCCTCCTAAATTTTGGCTCTTCTAAACTTTCCCAGTTCCTTCAACTGGTACTGGGTTGCTATGGTCTCCAATCCTTTTTCCATCTTGCCCTTTCCCATCTCCCACCATTCTCTGGATCACAATCTCTATGGAGAACCTTCTTCAGATGTTATTGAACTGAGCACAATATGCAGAGGACACTTTGGGAGGGGGGAGGGGAGTTCTTTCACATTTGTGATTCTAGGCACTGTTTCTTTGGAAGGAAATCATGAAGCACCTGGGGATATATAGAGAGGCAGGGCAAAGATCGATGGAAGCCAGTTTGTCTTCACTGTTTCTAGTCTTTACATGGGAGAAGGCAGACGCTGATGCCAGGCTCTTAGCACATGGTTTCTGTGAATCCCCTCCTAGAGACAAACAAGTTGTTTTTGAGAGTTTTCTCAGGCCCAGCTTCTTCCTACCCACACAGCACCATGAATACGGACATAATTACAAGCAAGGTCTAAAAATAGGCCATTATGTGTTGGCTGATTTACAACATTCTTTTCTTTTTCTTTCCGTTCTCATAATTGAGTACCAGAAGTGCGTTCTTCCATCTGTACAGATTATGCTCTGTTTGGACAATCTACCCCTGTTGTTTGCAATCATTCTATTTGGGGAGGGGAGAAAAGTCAGTATGTCATAGTCTTGACCCGTTAAGGTCCTCAATGCATTTTTCTGTGGTCTAAAATGAGAGCTTCAGGAGATTAGGGACCATTTCATTTTTTAAAATTATTTATATTTTTCTTTATGGTTATGTTAGCTTATTCTATATTTGTTTTTCTATTACTGAAAATATTATTTATTTGGACTATTTTATATTTCTAATGAACAATGTCAGGCATAATGTGACTCATAACATGGACCTTTGTTAGAATGGTCAGTGAAGCTAACTACCCTACAAATATAGTTGCTATGTAGGAGTTTGATTCAGTAATCAAATTTTTAGTGCCTACTATTTGCTAGACACTTTGCCATATATTGAGATTACTGAGAAAAGAGTTCTTGTTGTCAAAGAGCTCGTATATAATATTGTTTAACAAAGGCTAATTCCAAGAGTAGAATGCTGGACCTGGAATGAACAAGATTTGAGTTCAAATCTGGCCTAGGATACTTACTAGCTGTGAGATCCTGGGAAAGTTTCTTAATCTCTGCCTCATTTCCGTCATCTGTAAAAGTGGGGATAAGAATAACCGGTATGTTCCCATGATCACTGTGTGAATTAAATAGTTTGTAAAACCCTTGGTCAAAATTATGGCATTATAGAGATGTTAGTTATTGTTATTAATATAATAGTGACATACTCTAATCCTCTGATTCTTCTTTAAACTATATATGTTGTATGTTGTTGCTATTTGTTCTTTGTTCTCAAAGAGGACCATGACATGAGATGAAGTCATGATTCACTTGCAGTGAATTAGATTTAAGTGTGGGGAGAGCTGTGCAAAGTCACCAACCTCACTCTTTCCTCCATCTGGGTCCAGTGGCAAGATATACATCAGGACAACTGGAGAGAGTGCCAGACCTTCAATTGGGGTTAAGCGACTTGCTCAGGGTCACACAGCTAGTAAGTTTTTGAGGTGAGATTTTAACTCAAGTCCTTCCAATTTCTTTCTTTCTTTCTTTCTTTTTTTTGTGTGTGTGAGGCAAATGGGGTTTAAGTGACTTGCCCAGGGTCACACAGCTAGTAACTGTCAAGGGTCTGAGGCCAGATTTGAACTCAGGTCCTCCTGAATCCAGGACCAGTACTCTAGTCCAGCTGTGCTACTTGGCTTCCCCATGGTCCTTCCAATTTCAAGGCCAGTACTCTATCCACTATGCCACCTAGCTGGCATACTGAATACTGTGTACTGAAAGCAGGACTGCCAGTGTTTATTTTGAAGATCAAAGGTTCTGCTATTAATGAACTGTGTGACCTTAAGCAAGTCAAAAGCTTCCTTGAGCTTCAGTTTCTCCATTCTAGAAAATAAAGGGGTTTGGATGAGAAGCCTTCTAAGATTTCTTCCACCTCTAACATCTTATAGTATGATCAAAGGTCTATTTAGTTCAAAGATATTATGGTCTATCTCCTACCATTCTGTGATCGAAGGTCCTTTCCACTGTGACTTCCTGTCGTTTAGGTACATCCACATCTTACATTTTAAGTTTTAACTTTAATTCTGACTGAGTTCCATGATTCTATAATGTCCTATGGAATTTAAGTGATCAATCAAATTAATCAGAAAAATAGAGGCAGGGCTGCTGTTAAAAAAGAACATCCAAACTCACAATACTTGGTGTGTGGTAATGTGCAACACAGAAGAATCTTTGTTGATATAGAAGGAATCATCGTGGGGTTCCTTTTCTAGCAAGATCCACCAAGGCAGTTCTGATTTGGCAAAATTTATATACACTTTTCAGTATCAGAGACATCCGAATTATGTAAGATAACTGGTATTTTTTTAAAGGAAAAGTAGTTAAATCTGATTCTTTCAGAATGGTCGTATTTGGGGCATAGAAAAGGGTTAAATTTTGGGGTTATGTCTATTTTTCATCTCAGGGGCAAGTTGAATCAAGCAAATTACAAATATTTGAGTAGAGTTTCTAGGATATTGTTAATCCTCTTTTTTAAAAAATACCTTATTTTTCAAGCATCTTACAGATGACAGAATACACTGGAAGTGATTTGAACCCCAAATGTTAGAACAGAGGATATTAGAGCAGTAAGAGACCTTAGAGATAACTCAGTCCAACCTCCTTGTAAAAATGGGGAAAATATCCAGAAAGCAGAAGATTATACTTCAGTTGTTATTTCAGTTGGCTTTTTAGGTGTCCATTTCATGATGATAATAACGGTTCTTTGTATAATCTCCAGTGATAAGTTGGTTGGTTTTCATAGATGTGTGAATTGAAAGAATGAAAGAAGAACGCTAGAGTTTAAGGACCAAAGGAAGACCTTTAGCACTGCGTGGACTCTCACTGAAGTATTTATGGCAAAATGATAACAATTGCACTGAATGAGAAATTGTGGGGAAAAAAAAATTAATCTGTGTCAGGGAAATGAGCACCTATGCCCACAATATGATGGATCTACTGAATTATCAAATATTTATCTCATTAATCAAGCATCTCCACATGTATATATGTGTCTGTCGTTGTTTACATGAGAACATGGGTGTACTATATATATATATGTGTGTGTGTGTATACACATACATGTGCATATGCATATGCATATATTATATGAAATGGGAGCGCCCATTGCATGTTCTTATTACCATTAGGACATGCCCTCTTAGTTCTCAAAATGAAGACAATAGCTGTCCAAGGCCTCCATATGCTTTTAAGGTCAATTTTCTCCAACGAAGTTCTTTTCTTTTTCCTTTTCTATTTTTTTAAAGAAATAATCTCTGGGAAAGAGTCACCTCAATTTTATTTCTCATCATCCATCTCTCTAAGTTTCAGCTTTCTTGGTTATAAGTGCTAGCATCCAAAAGAGAGAGGGAATATTCCTCTTAGCCTCAGTACCTCAGAATAACATCATGAGTTGCCCATATCCAGATAGAGCCTTGATACATGCATAAAGAAAATATTAAGCTGTATCTTTTTCCTATTCTTCCTTTCCTTCTCTTTTTATCAACTATTTATTTTCCTTATCCTTGCCCTTCTCGTTTTGTTATCTATTCACCTTCTTCATGCCTTTCTCCTCTTCTTTCTCTCTCAATTCCCTGTATCTTGTTTCCTTTCCTTATTTTTTGGTTTTGTCTCTTACTCCTTTCCTTTGGTTTCTTCTTTTCCCTCCTGCTATAGATAGATTTATCCTTCAGCTACATAACCCATAAAATGGGTTTTTGTGAGCTGGTCAGGTGAAATGAATTACCCTACACAATATCATTGCTATGTAGATTTTTGATTTAACTATCATTTTTTTGTTTTTTAGTGCGACTATATGCTAGTTACTTTGTTATAAATTGGGATTACAGAGACAAGAAGAAAAGAATTTTTGTTCTCAAGGAGTTTGCACTATATTTGGGATGGTACATCTAGAAATTAAATAATATATATGTATATATCAATACATGTACATAAATATTACATAATAACATCTAACTATAAAATCTAAAGATGCCCATATTTGTAAATTACATATCTCTATTTATCTATAACTATATCTATTGACTGATCATCTATCCATCCATCTATCTATCTATCTATCATCGTTCTTTCTATTTAATATCTACCAATAGCTAGCTAGATATTGCAGTGTTATTTCCCTAAACTGGGTACTTATAACCGAAATGCATTCAGATACACGGGTGACTTCTTGTTCTTCTTTGGGATATTATCTCTGTGGTCTCCACTTCTTTGCATAGGCATTTCCCTAAGCCCTCCCTTTTCATCTCCATCTCTTAAAATTCCTATCATCCTTTCAAACTGAGCTTCAGTGCCTTCTGCTACAAAAACCCTTTTTCTTATCTCTGTAGCTGTTATTTTCTTCCCCACCTCTATTGGTCTATTGTGAGAAAATAGCTTTGTAAACTTCATATGGCTATGGAAATAAGAATTATTGTCCTTATTGGTACTAATAATACTATTCTACCTGAAGAAATTTGAACAATTTTAGGAAATAAGATTCCTTCTATTTTCAAAACTGTGGTTTTTGGGGGACATAATATTTCCTGAAATAAAATTGTTTTGTCTCATCTAACCCCAGTTCATAGTACTTTGAAAGCTTCTCTTTGACAGGATCAAATCTACATTCCTTAGCATGTTATTCAAGGCTCATGGGTTTATAGATTTAGAGGTGCAGGCGACCTTAGAAGCCTCTTCTTTCATATACGAGAAATCTTGGGTCCCGAGAGGTTAAAGGACTTACCCTGCATTAGACAGCAAGTCTTTTCCAGTTCCAGTGTATCTTCCTAACATTCTTCCTCTTTCCCTCTGCTGCTAGTGCTCTATCTTCCAACTACTCACTATTCCCCAAACATGTCTTTTGATTTCTAGACTCTATTACTTTTGCCCCTACCTTTCCCCTCACCTGGTTCTCACTCCTTTTAATCTCTCTCATTATCAAAATCCTTTCAAACTTCACCATCCAGATCTCAGCCTCTTTCAGGAAATCTGCTGACCACCACAACCCACAGTGGTCTCTTCAGAATATCATTTCTATATCATTTAGACTGTTTCTTGCTTCATCTGGCAATTAGTATATTATTTACTTTAAAAAATGGTTTGTGTGAATTAATATTTTCTTCCTAGTTAAACTCTGGGATACACCAGAGACAAAGAGCTATATATCTATTTTTAAATGATAGTTAGAGGTACTCTAAGCAAAATAGGTACTCAATAAAAAACTTGATTGATAGAAATAATCATAAAACTTCTTCTAGAAATCACATGCAGCAAAATGTAATTAAAAGAGTATGTAGACTAAAGGCAGAAGTTAGGAGTTACAGTCTCTATTTTGACCTTGGCTAGTTTTGTGACCTCAAACAAGTAGATCTCTCCTTCAAAGTCTTCACTTTTACAAAATAGTGTGTGAAGAGCTAAATTAGTAGTCTGCAAACTGGTTTTGAATTTCCCACCAGAGTTCAACATTTTGGGGGCAGCTAGGTGGCACCTTGGATTCAAGACCACCTGAGTTTAAATCCAGCCTCAGGACACTTGACACGTAACTAGCTGTGTGACTCTGGGCAAGTCACTTAACCCTCCATTGCCCCTGCAAAAAACCAAAACAAATAACAAAAAAAGAGTTCAACATTTTTGAACTCATACTTCTGAAACATCTATGTTCTCTAATCCAGAGCCCAATACAATGCCTGGCACATGAGAGATGCTTAATGAATGTTGACTTGTTAATCAGCAAATTCTGTGTGTGGTGTGTGTGTGTGTGTGTGTGTGTGAGTGAGAGAGATGTAGATAGATAGATAGATAGATAGATAGATAGATAGATAGATAGATAGATAGATAGATAGATAGTAAGTATTAGTCAATAATTAAATTAATTATGTACTAAAATAATTCTGAATACAATTTACCACTAAAGTAGAAATTTAAAGGCTGAGATAAAGATAAAATAAGATTTGGTAAGAGAGCCAATAGGGAACTACTGGAGTTTATTGAGTCAGAGATCATGACATGGTTAGAACTGTGCTTTAGGCAAATTACTTTGGCCTAGTGAGTAGAGGATGAGTTGGAATAGGGAGGGAACCAATTAGTAGACTCTTGCAATTGTCCAGAAAGAGGTGAGGAGCACCTTACCCAAAGATTGTGACTGAGTACAGAGATGAGAACAAAGGGGAGAGCCTTTGGGAAGTTAGAATGATTGAAAAGAGAACAAAGGGGGGCAGCTAGGTGGCGCAATGGATAGAGCACCAGCCCTGGAATCAGGAGGACCCTGAGTTCAATCCAGCCTCAGACACTTAACACTTAGTAGCTGTGTGACCCTGGGCAAGTCATTTAGCCCCAGTTGCCCTCACCAAAAAAAAGAAAAAAAAAACAAAAGAGAGAGAGACAGAAATAGATAAAAGATAGAAAAGATTTGGCAACTGATGATAATATGACATAAGTGACACTAAGTAATTGAGAATAGCACCAAGATTGGAAACTTGGGAGACCAGAAGAGAGTGGCAGTCTTGATAATAATAGGGGTGCTCAGAAGAGAGATGGATTTTGAGGGAAAGATAATATAATGAAATCTCGTTATGCAGATTCCAACCAGGTATACCTGCTCTTCTTATGCAACCTTAGACTTTCTTATCACAAAAGAGAAAAATTTGGTTTTGGTAGGTGGATTTTGCTGGTACTGGCCTGGAGTCCAGAGGTCACAATTTGAGGGGTACCTATGGTAACCACTGGGTACTCTGGTAGGGTGGTGTTGCTGAGGATGCTGGTCTCTGAGTATTTGGGAAGAGCTGAGAATCTTGCCTTTAAAGCTGTTGTTGTATGACTGGGTGCCTTAGGTCCCAATTAAGTTCTACCCTCCTGAAGGGCTTCAGCCCAAACCATGGAAGGAAGAACTGGGAGAAGACAGAGAATGTTCATCTATATTGAGTAAAAAAAAAATAGTGTAGTTAAGTTGGAAATATGCTCACAACTGGCTGTTGCAGGGAGAATATGATATGACCCATCATTCTCATCCTCTCATTGATTATTCACACAGCCCTTGAGGTAATGCTAGATTTTCCTTAGGGTCAAGTTGTCCCTCAGAGATCACTTGTCTCATGATCTCAAAGATCCTTCTCACACTTAACAGTCTAGGTTGTAAGGTGATTTCAATGCTAACATTCTATTTGCTTTGGGACATCTTGCCTTCTAAGAAACTTCCTATGTGTTCCTATGCCTTGAACTACTATTTCTATTTATATCTTCTATTGGTAACCTTTCCTCTGGGCTCCAAACTTAGATCTCCAGGTGCTTCTCCTGAAGCAGTGACGGTGTAATGGAATGTGTCCTATACCAGGAAACTGGAGAGATCCAGTTTGAATTCAGACTCTGAATTCTTCTAACTATGAGATCTTGGATAAATCACTTACTCTCACAATCTTAAATTTCCTTGTGGGACAAAAATGGTTCTAATACTACTTATGTTACCCTACCACCAAAAGAATTTTTTGTGAGGAAACGTCTTGCTATCTTAAAGAGCTATAGAAATGTGAGTCAACATTATCTCTACTTGAAATATTGTGCTTCCAAAACCAAACTCTTCTTTGCTCTTAAATCTGCCTCCTGGCTTCCCCACCCCCATTCTTTAATGTTTATAACATTAGGGTGGATAACCATCACCTTCATATTCAGATCCAATCAATCCATCTCCTTCCTCTCTTCTCTATTCCCGTGAAATCAACATGGTTCCACTACAGTTGTTATTTGTCGCTTTGTCTGGAAGAAGACCATGACATCAGGGTTGATGCAATGACTAGCAGTGAATTGGATTAAGTAAGGGAGGGTTGTGCAAGATCACCAACCTTACTATCTCTTTCAGAGCCCTTTTGGGGTCCAGTGCAAGATAGATATCAGGATGATATCTGGATGACTGGAGATGGGTCCCAGATGTTTAGGGCAATTGGGGTTAAGTGACTTTCCAGAGTCATGCAGCTTGTATGTATCTGAAATCAGACTTGAATTCAGGTCATTCTGGCCTGCAGGCATGGCACTCTACCCACTCTGCCACCTAATTGGCCCATTTCCCAGCCCTATCCCATACCATTTTTTCCTACACTGTCCATGGTCTAGCCAAAATGAACAACTCTCTGACCTCCAGAAACCATTCTATTTCCTTATCTTTAGTTAATGCTTTTTTTAATAATCCTGGAATTCCTTTCCCTCCCTATCTTCAATGCTCATATAAGGTCTAAATCAATGATACTTCCATTGTCAAACTTTCCATGCCACCCCACTCATCCTGGTAATAACCTTTTCTTCCCCTTTGATCTCACAGGACACTTTATTTTGCAACTCTATAATTCCGGGTTTTTCTCCTTTTTGTATGTCCTTGGATGCCTTTGTCAATAGTTCGGGGAAGCCTCTGGGTCATTTCTCAGAATTATGTTATTAAAAATGGAAAGAAGGGGCAACCAGGTGGTACAGTGGATAAAGTACTGGCCCTGGGTCAGGAGGACCTGACGTTCAAATCTGGCCCTCAGACACTTGACACTTAATAGCTGTGTGACTCTGGGCAAGTCACTTACCCCAATTGCCTCACAAAAAAAAAAAATGGAAAGAAATGCAAAATTTCAGTTGGAAGTTAGTGAAAATAAAGTTTATTTTTTTTCCCCAACAAGTTCACAGACCTCCTGAAATCTAACAATGAACTCCATGGACTGCTGCTCTAAGTAATGCCCTTCTACAGTAATATTTATTATAGTTATCACTGTTGGGATCTTATTTCCCTAATAATTTTGTAATGTTGCTAAGGATAGAGACCATTATGTTGTATAAATATTGCCTCTCCCCAATTCCCAATACAGTATTCTGCTCACAGGAGGCATTTAATAAACATTTGTGATATTGTATTATTTTATGTAATATTCTATGTTTCCAAGTTCCCATATTGCTGGTTCTAAGGCCTGGTCCAGGTCTGACAAGCTGTATCGCATTCTACACTCTAAGGTCCCTTCAATTCTGGCACGCTACGTTCTAGGGTCCTTTCCTCATGTGCTTTAATGGAATCAGCTTTCTCAGCAAAGATACGCGGTTGTGAGGAACAAATGCCAACACGGAGGGTGGTAAGGAATAGATATTTGTTTCCCTCTAAATATGATTGTGTCTAATTTCACTCTTGGGCTTGTTAAATGTCTCCTGCAATACAATACAATTATGACTGAGAAAATCCATATAAAGTTGTGTGCTGAGCAGTTCAAGGAAGCATTGTGTAGAATTGATGGCTGTACTAAAGATGATTCTGACCTCTAAAGGGGATGTTTAGAGAGATGAGGAGAGTGACTGCATTGTGTCACCACCACTAAAAGGGAAAGTCTTCCTGACTTTAATTAACAAAAGGGTGCTTTTAAGGAATGCAGCCTTTGCTTTTATGGATCTAAGACCAGAAGATGTACCGCAATGTTAAGCAGGTGGGAGACTCTGTCACCTTGATCTCTCAATTTAGAACTGGTGACTGTCAAAGGAGAGCAGTATCTCCACATATTTCCCAATGGGCTTTATTTATATAGTACAAAGAAAGCCCAGGGACAAATGCCCTGATGTATGCATTAATATGACATGGAAAAGGGGTGGTTGGTTACATTTTAAGTGTTGGAATCAGGGGTGGGAGGAGGGATGGAGATTTTATTTCCATCACCTAGTAGTCTTGACTTGTTGATGATTTATTCACTACATCTCTTAAAGCCTTTTCTTATAGATTTTTTTTAAAGGGAAGATAGGTAGCACAGTGAATAGAGCACTGGCCCTGAATTTGGGAGGACATGTGTTTAAATATAACTTCAGACACTTACTAGACATGTGACCCTGGGCAAGTCACTTAATCCCAAATTGCCTTAAACATTCGGGGCCATCTCTGATTGTCCTGATATATATACACACACACACATATATACATATATATATGTGCGTGTGTGTATGCATATGTGTGTACTAATACATATGTATGTACATATGTATAAGATGTGGTGTATATGTATATATGCATATGTGGATAGAGATAGAGATATATAGATATAGATACAGACAGATTAGATACAGATGTAGATGTTGATGTAGATGTAGAGGTAGACTTAGATGTAGACGTAGACGTAGATACAGATACAGATACAGATACAGATACAGGTACAGGTACAGGTACAAGGTACAGGTGCAGGTACAGGTACAGATACAGATACAGACATAGACATAGATATAGATAGATAATACTTACCATTGGACCCAGATGGCTCTGGAGGAGGGAGTGAGGTTGGTGACCCTTACATAGCCCTTCCTCACCGAAATCCAGTTCACTGCAAGTCATGACATCACACTGATGTCATCATGGTCCTCTTTGAGAACAAAGGGCAAACAAAACAACAACATTATAGCCTTTTCTCACTCAGGTAGCCACCACTGAACCCCTGATAACTGGGACTAGATGAAACTGGATCAAGATATAAATGCCCTCCTGGATTACTGACAGTGAATACTTCCCTGCAGTCTTTACACTTCCATTATGCTCTTCTGTTTTATACTCTCTAGGTTTCCATGATGCTATTCGTTTCTTGGTTCTCTTCCTACCTAATTGGCTGTTCCTTCTCATTCCCTTTGCTGGATCTTCATCCAAGTTTGATTCATTAATCATAGGCATCCCCACCCAACTCTGTTCTCTGGTCCTCTTACTCCCTGTGTACTATTTCACTTGGTGATCTTGTCGGCACCCATGGATTCAATTATCATCTCAGTGGCTGATGATTGTCAAATCCACTCATCCAGCTCAAACCCCTTCTGCTAACCACTAGTCTCACATCTCTAACTGTTATGGACATATTGAAATATACATCCAGTAAACATCTTAAAATCAACATGTCTCAAAATTTAATTCATTATCTTCACACAAAGATCCTTCCCCTCTTTCTAAGTACCCTATTAATATTGAGGGTGGCACATCCTCTCAGTCATTAAGGCTTACTACCTAGGTGTCATCTTTGACTCCTCACCTTCTCTCCAATCCCACATGTGGGACTGTTTCAAAAATACTTTTCCTTAAGCACAAGTATGATCATGTCACTCCCCTACTTCCATAACTTCAATGGCTGTCTATTTCTCTAGCATAAACTCAAACTTCTCACCTAGGAATTTAAAACCTTTATTAATTGGCCACCTGTCCACTTTTCTAGCCTCTTTGCCCATTCATGCAATTAATCAATCAATCAATTCATCACCAAGAAATATTAGTTAAAACCAACGTATAGGCCAGACATTCCATGATCAGAAAAGTTGCTTGCTGTAACTCCCCAACATAGGCATTCTGATTGCTCCTTCCATAATTTTTGCCCAGGTTATCCCCTAAGCCTGAATGTTCTCTCACTTAACCTCTATATGTTACAAGCAGTATGCATTAGTTAGGACAAAGAACATGTCTAATTTATTGATTTTAATTAACTCATAATTTTACCTTTGAAGTAATTTAATGTGCAATGACATCATTTTTGCAAGCATTTGTTTTCCAGATTTGACATTCAGTTCACATATTTTCAGCACATACTCTTTCATCCTCAAACCATACCATTTATCACATTGGATATTAAGCATAACTTGGAGAAACAACAGTTCATGCTTCAAAATTGAGATTTTCAATGTATTTAAATCAAGCTACTTCCTAGGCCCATGAAGCAAGTTTATCTCCATCTCTTGGATAATTTTATTAATCTTCCATACGGTGGTACAGAGCTAAGCTGTAGTATTTCCTTTCCTTTTGGAAATTTGTTCAATTCCAGAACATTTTTGCTTCTCAATATGTCAATAAATTATTAGAATTCACCCCACTTTCTCAAAAGGAAAATTCTTCTAAACTCACTGAAGGTGAAAAAAGTCATTAGACATTTTGGGTGGCTGCCTGTTTTATGGTCTTATGAAGTGCCATATCCTACAAGCTCTCCTAGACTTATTAGTGTTGAATGAAAAAGAACTGGATTATCATCAATAAAAATCTGTAGTATTTCAGTGTTTTGCTTTGTTTTAACCAGGACGCTGTTTTTATTTATTTCTGTTTTTATTTCTTAATAGCAAGTTAGAAGCTTTTTATTTTTTTATTTTTATTATTTTTTTTGAGTGAGGCAATTGGGGTTAAGTGACTTGCCCAGGGTCACACAGCTAATAAGTGTTAAGTGTCTGAGGCTGGATTTGAACTCAGGTACTCCTGACTCCAGGGCTGGTGCTCTATCCACTGTGCCACCTAGCTACCCCAATGTTAGAAGCTTTTTATTTTTCAGTCATATTTGCTGTTCTTTCAACTTCAAGAACCCTATATAGAGAAGAAATTAAACACAACCATAACTAGCTACCAGATCCATCTTAAGGCCTCTCCTTGTTTTCTGAAGATTCATAGGTTGTTGATCAATGTTTGTAACTTCCTAGTGCTGTTTGTTTATTTTTTGATCATTTGTCTTGTTTTCCTTCACATTTTTCTTTGTCTTCTAATGTGACTGGTCCTATTTCATAGAAGCTGTGAATGATGAAAAATTACTTGATTTTTCATACTATAAGCTACTGTGATAATCTCTAAGAGTAATTGAAGTGTGCTCTTTCAAAGCAAAAGCTTTACATATTTCCTTATAATATATATTTATTAAAACTCAACAAGGAGAACAATGAAATAAATTAATATGATGTGAAATCCATTACTCAACTAACAGAGAACTGGGGGAAATCATCTGATCAGTTTCATCTAGTCCCAGTTATAAGCTCAAAGTTTAATGTTAATTGGAAAACACATGCCTGTTTGTCTCAAAATGATACCATGTCAAAACTATTGGTTGTAATGTATGCACAAATAACTTACACACAACTGTAGAATCACAACTTGTGCATATATGTCACTTATACACAACTGTAGAACCCCCAGTTCCATAAAAGGTAAGCCATGTTCCATTTTCTATAAGAAAGATTCCTAATTCCCTTAGTTTGCTGGGGCTCTTTCTCCTCAAATTATCATGTATATACTAATTTCTTTACATGTTTTATTTAATCAGTAGAATATGAGCTCCTTGAAGTCAGGGGTTCCTTTCTTCCTTTCCTCCTTCCTTCCTTCCCTCCCTCCTTCCCCTTTCCTCCCTTCCTTCCTTTCCTTCCTTCTCTTCCTTCCTTCCTTCCTTCCTTCCTTCCTTCCTTCCTTCCTTCCTTCCTTCCTTCCTTCCTTCTTTCTTTCCTTCTTTCTTTCTTTCTTTCTTTCTTTCTTTCTTTCTTTCTTTCTTTCTTTCTTTCTTTCTTTCTTTCTTTCTTTCTTTTCTTTCTTTCTTTCTTTCTGTCTCTCCTCTTTACATTTCTATTTCCTAACATGGTGTCTTGAATATTGTAGATCGTGGACAATCCTGTTGGAATGTATAAAATGAAATATCACATTGCAAGATTTGAGATAAATGTAACCTTTAATATTATCTAGTACAAAGGAAGGGAACAAGCATTTGTATAGTGCCTACGATGTGCCAGACACTGTGGTAAACATTTTTTAAAATGTTATCTCATTTGATCCCTTACAACATTATTGTGAGGTCATTGTTGCTGTTCATTTATTTCAGTCATGTCCAACACTCTGTGACCCCATTCAGGGTTTTCTTGCAAAGGTACTAGGGTGGATTGTCATTTCCTTTTCCAGGCCATTTTACAGATGAGGAAAGTAGTAGCCAATGGCTCAAGTGACTTGTCTAAAGTCACACAGCCAAGAAGTATATGAAATCAGACTTGAACTTGGGTCTTCCTGACTCCAGGCTTGGTCTTCCATTCAGTGTGCCACATAGACGCTCCACTGTGAGTTAGGTGTGCCATTTTACAAATAGGAAATCTGGTCAAGCAAAGGTAAAGTGATTGCCTGGGGTCACCCATCTAGTAAATGTATAAGGCCAGATTTGAATTCAAGACTTCTGACTCTAGCCCAGGGGTTTATCCACTGAGCCACCAGTAGCCTTTAGTACAACCCAACCCTGTCATATTATAGAATCAAGTAAAATGAGACCCAGAAAGAGAACGTGACTTGTCTAAGTCCATGAAGGAAAAAAAAAAGAAGAGAAAAGCCAGAATTTCATTGTATCTGTGGTTTCCAAATCCAATTTCTTTCCATGTTTTTAGGCTACTATTTCAAAATGGAGAATTGTTTTGGGTTTTTGTTTTTTATTTTTGTTTTATTTTCCTAGTTGAAGCTCAGGTGTTTTTCAGGGTTTTCCCTAATGGCAACTGATGTTTTATATGCCATAAAACCTTTGGTCATAGAATGATTGTGGCACAGGCAGATAATCTTGAGAACCCAGAGGGTTTTCACCTGTCTATCCTCTATTTGGTATCCAGGACTCATGGGGGCACTTTTGAATT